>NC_081817.1:18072500-18372500 GCF_030704535.1 Vitis vinifera
GAAAAAGAAGACCTTAAAGAGAAGAGCCTTCAAAACTTTTTATAAGATCTCTTTGTAAGGTTGTTGGTGCACTAGATTTTACATGCATTTTATTCAAGCATCAAAGATCATCCTTGTGCAGTTTTGTTTTAAATTTTTTTATAATTGGATGATTTTATGTTTTTAATTAAAACTTTATGCCAAATTTTTTTCTAAACTTTTTAAAAAGGTTTTAAAAGGGGTTGCATGAGTTGCTAGAGGTTTGAAACCTAAAACCTAAGTATTTGAGCACTTAATAGTGCAAACAGTAAAAAGTCCAAGGAATCGATTAAATAATTTGGGCTCAATCAGTTGAGGGGTGTTTTTACACACATTTTCTCTCTTCAAGTGGTTTGTGTCACTAACAAAGGTTTTGCCTTTCTTGGTCAAGGTTTTGCCTTTCATGGTCAAAGTCTTGAACCCTAACGAACACCTACTAAAAGTATTAATTGCTAATTATTTTGGCATTAATTGTTAACAATTAGTGAATCGGTCAAATTGGAACTCCATTGGTTGACCCCCTAAATGTGCCTAACAACAAGTTTAGCCTTTCTACTTCTACATAAAGGTTCCAATCTTCATTGTTGGTAAGTCTAACATTCCCAAATCTTTTATGAATATTATTTGAGCCTTGGGGGAGTGTTTTCTAGCACACCTTGCTGCAAAACTTGCACATCATTAGTTCACCATAAATCTTAATTTATCTTGTATCATTTGAGCTTAAATTTGTACTAGGAATGTGTGAGATTATATTTCCTATCATTTTGTGTAAACCTTTGTAAGGGGAAATCAAGTGTGGGGTATTACTTAAAGGAAAATTTAAGCATGAGGTATCACTTAGTGTTTGTCAAGTATGGGGCATCACTTGGGAAATTCAAGAGTGAGGTATCTCTTGAAAAATTTGTAAGTGTCCACTGGAGTCAGTTAATCTAATTGTAATGCTTAGAAACTTCGGATTAGTAGAACCTCAAGTTTGGGATTGAAGCTATAGGAAAGTGAACGTAGGATGGGTTGCACCAAACCACAATAAAAATATTGTGTTTGTATTCTCTCTTCCCTAATCTTTATAATTTGTATGCAATTACTTTTCATTGTATTTATTGTATATTTGTATATAATTGTCTTTGGCATTCATATAATTTAAATTTGTAAAAAGAAACCATCACCTTATTTACCCTTCTTCCCCCTTCCCCTCCCCCCGAGGGTGACTACCTTAGGTTAATTTAGCAAAAATCCTAACATTTACTAATATATTATTTGCCTATTATAGTTAAGAAAACTACCAAAAATTTTCATTGATAAAAATTTCCATGATAAATTCTAAAAACCACTTTAATTCCAATAATCTTTTTCCCAATGCAATGTCTCCATGATTCGTAGGATGAAAAGGAATTTTTCTTGTCAATATGACTTTGGATCCCAAATTTTAAGGCAATTTCAATGCCCTAGTGGTGGGTCTAGAAGAAAATAAAAAATGTGGAAATTAAAGTGGAATATAGACACAATTTTTTACTAATTGTAAGGTGATGTTACAATACCTTATGTAGTTACCATGAAAGGGACTTTGGATTCCAATTTTTGGGCTAATTTCGATGCCACAAAGATGGGTCTAGAAGAAAACAAAAAATATGAAAATTAAAGTGGAATATAAACACAAATTTTTACTTGTGAAGTAATGTTACAATGCCTTATGTAATTATTTTGAAAGTGAGATATCATTGAATTGAGAATTGATATTAAATTTGACCAACTATCATAAGGAATTTCTTTCAAAAGAGAGATAAGTAATAAATATCTGTTATTTATTGGAAAAAAAATATTATCATACTATTAATGTGTTTAATTTTATTTTATTTTTTAAATAGAGATTGTTATATCTTTTTGTAAAAATAAGTTTCCTTATAAAATAAGAAAAAGTGGTAGAAGTATTTCTATGAATATTTTATTAAGAGAAAAAACTATAACATGAAGAAAAACATGTAAAGTTTATATTTAAAAGATAGTGATATGGGAAAGAGTGGAAAACATTTCTTGGAATGAGGACATGTGATTCAAAGTAAAATCTCATTTTTGTTTTCTATAGTCCTTATGACTTTTGGTTTTTCTATTAAGTGCCAATAAATAAAAGAAAAAACCCTCCTTTTTTGAAAGTTCATTTGAACAGTTGTTTGAAGAAAAAATCTTTATTAATCCAAACCCTATCAACTTATATATGACCTATTACAAGACTATGAAGTTTTTTAAAGTAATTTTAAAGACAACCAAAAAAAATTGATATGATAAATGATTAAAACCACTTTAGATTCCAATAGTATTTTCTATCATATAACGTCTTAGTGAAATGTTTCATAACAAAATGAATTATTCTATGAATATGAATTTGGATTCCAAATTTTGAACTTTATAATGTCTTAACTTAGTGGTGAGTCTCATAGAAAATGAAAGTTATGGAGAAGTAGAATGTGGACGTACTTTTTGACTTAATAAACTGATGTTACAACACTTTCAAGTAATTACCTTAAAAATGATATGTCATTGCATTGAAAATGATATTAAATTTAATGGAGAGATAATTTATAAAAATATCACTAATTTTTAAAAAAGAATAGTGTGATCTTACTGTTGTGTTAGGTTGGAAAGAAATTTATGCTAGTGTTAATTTATTTATTTATTTATTTTGCATATTGTAAGGTCTCAAACTCGTTTAGAAATATGAACAATGATGAAGAGTTAAAAATTCAAAAACATTAAATGTATGGTTAAAGGTATGGTTAAAGCTATGTTTAGATAGTTGAAATTGCAACCAAAAAAACAAGAAAATGAAAGAAGTTCAAATTTTATTTGATTATCTTAAAAATATGAAATAAATTACATATAATGAAAATTGTTTAGAGTTTTATATACTTTTAATATTTACTCTTTACAAAAAAGAAAAAAAAGCAAGTCAATTTTAATGAACTTATGGAAAATATTAAACTTAAGCTTAATTTTTTATTTTTCTTGATTTTTCTTTCCTTCCATAATTTTCCTTCACAATCTTTCCCACTTTATTCACACTTTCCATGGTCTATACTTTATACATGTTTTATCTCCTTTTTAATTAAAAACCTTTAAATTTTCCAATTAAAATTCCAAGATAGGCTAATAAAAACTTAAAATTAATATTACATTTTAAACAAACTAGATTGATTTGATAGATGATTCAAATCAAACCTAAATTCAAACTTAACCCAATCAAATTTAGTCTCTAATGTGAGGTGTTTGACCCAAACTTAGCTCAAACTCATTTTTACCTACTAAAGTTAGGCTTAAATTGACTCATAGTACTTTTAGTTGAGTTGATTAGGTTGTATGATCATAACTAGGTTTGGTAAGGTTGAGTTAGTTTGAACCTATTCATAATTTTTTTTCTTTTTTATACTTCTTTTATATCATAATTTAAAAAATTAAATTGGATAACTTTTCAACATAATAACAAAAATAAATAAATTTATGTATCCGTCAACAAAAATGAAATAATACAATTAAAATTCAACATTTTTCTTTAAAAACTAAAAAAAATAAAAACACACACACATACAAAATAGGTATCATTATATAAAATAATATAAATTATAAATATATAAAATTAGGTTTGGGCTAGCTTGGGTTGTGAAACCTTAGCCTAAGTAGTTTCACGATTCTCTACTACTTGTAAAAGTTTTTGGTAAATTTTATTAAAATTAATAAAAAAGAAAAAAGAAATAAAATGTTTTTAAAAAATATAAATACATAATTAAAATTATGCTAATGAAACAAAGGGAAGCAAACAAGATCAAAATTTTTCCCTCAAAAGGTGTAGTGTAATGACTTCAAATTTTAAGTTTTGATGGTCAATCTGCCTTCAATTATAGGGATAAGAAGCTTGTAGAGAATAAAAAATATATAGCAAGTGGGTATATATAGATATAAAAAATAATATATATATATATATATATATATATATATATATATATATATTGTATGCATCCCACTTTTGTCACGTGCAAACCCACTAGTAAACCTTTATCATCTTATTATATAACAAGTGGGTATAACTAGATATAATAAAAATAGGTCCTTGTTTATTAAATTCAAAAGTTTATGATCATCACTTAGCATTTAACAAAGTGGTACAAATGATGGTAAAAATAGTAGTATAGTCAATATTTTCCTATAAAAAAAGTTACTTAATATAAAGAATATTATAATTGATGTGTGATTTTTATTTTTATTTTTATCAAGAAGCAATTTTAGAGATAAGTTTTTATCAAGAAACAATCTTCAATGTTAATTTACCATCATTATCTCTAATATTGTACCATTGAATGCAATTGCAAAACATCTATGTAATTGTTAGAAAAAAAAATTTCATGCTTATTATGCAATATTTGTTTTAATTTTCAAGTTGCAATTATATAGTCTAAAGGTTGAGGTTCTTAGATAATTATTGTTTTGATGAGAAGTCTAATCATGTTGTTGTTGTTCATGTCACTTTAATTAGACCAAGTTTAATGATACTTTAGACCATATTTAAGGATCCTTTTCAAATATCTATCTAACCTTTGATATGCAATTTGAAAAGAGGATGGAGAGAGGATGGTTGTTCTCCATAATCCATTAATAAATAAATAAAAATAATTATATTTAGTAGGAAAATGAAAAATTATTGAGATCATTAACAAGTAATTTTGGTAAAACTTGATATTTAATGAAGTAAGATGACTCTAAGTTAAATTAATTGTAATTAAGTCATTAAGTCTTAGTTATTAAGACGATTTCTCAAAATCATTTTTAAATTTATTCTTAAAATTAAGTCATGAAATTGATTTATTATCACCCTCTAAAGTCTTTTCAATTTTGTACATTTATTTGATACATATTTAATCATAAACAATAAAAAAAAGGTGTTACCTCAAAATTTTTAATTCAAACTCCTCCAAGATTATTCATGACTAAAATTCATTAATTAATTTACATTACAAGCTTTGAAAGAAACTTGTTTTAGAACATAAAATTGATAGAGATAGTACATATTTTAAACTTTTAATTAAAATAAAAAAATCACAACAAAATAATTTGATGGATGTTTTAGTATTTGAAAAGATTATGAGTCAAATGGTCATGATTTTAGAAAAGTTAGAAATGTTCGATAATGCTTAAAAACATTTTTGTTACAAAAATTAAGTATTTGATAAAGTTAAAATTCATTTTCTAGGTAATTGGTGGTGCCTATGAAATATTTTTTTTTGGTTATACAAATTTATTAGTGTGAGATGATATGCAACAACTTTAAAGTATAGCAATTATTGAAGTTTGGACCAACCATATATGTTAAAGGCGCTTCACTCCACCTTCTCATTTTGTATTATCTTGTACCCTAAAAGATTTGAAATGAGTCTTATTTATAAGCATTATAAATAATGTTGTGGAGTCTGCATTTCAGCTCATGCGTTTTCCACTCGATGGCGAGCTCGATTTTTGTTTAAAAAAATGATTTTATTTATTAAAAAAATGACTTGGAGTCACCACTTATTTTTGTTTTATTTTTAAAAGGGTAAACAAAATAAGAAAAAAAACCCTAAGTGTGACTCCTTATTTTGGAAAAGGTGGTCTATGAAAAACCGGATCAGCCTCGGGGGTCAGGTTACTCATCAGGAAGGTACGATAAAGACCGTAGCACCCCTCTAAGTCTCTAAAGTTCGGTCTCTACTAATAAAATGAAGCCGATGTGGCGATCAATAGGAAAATTAACGGATACTCAAATCGACCATGCACACATGGGAATCAAAACATGCATAGAGAATGACCAGAATGTGAATGGATGCATACCTGGGCCATGAACGAGTAATGTGCTATCATAAAAATGGGGTCAAAGTATAATAAAAAGCACAAAACATATCACATGCGTCACCAAATAGAAATGAAAACTGTTCAAGGGAAAACTTGATTTTTGAAATTTATTTGAAAATTGGAGTTTTAGAGATTATTTGAAAATTGGATTTTTAGAAATTAAATATAAGAATGAGAATTTTAGAAATTAAATTTGAAGTAGAAACTATGAAAATTGAATTATAAAAATTGGAAATCTTGGAAATCGTTCGAAGGCAGAATCTTTAGAAATAAATGAATAAAATGATAATAATAATGATAATAATAAATAAGTAACGAAATAAATGCGAGAATTGGAACATTGGAAACTGAAAAAAATTAAGTTCGGAAATTAGAAAATTAGAATTTCAGATAACTAAATTTGGGAATCGGAATTTTAAAGAATTATTTAAAGACGAAATTTTAATAAACGAATAAGAAACGAATAAGTGAATAAATAAATTAATAGAATAATAATAATGACGAAATAATTAAGTGAATAAATAAATTAATGGAATAATAATAATAACGAAATAATAAAGATTAGGTAAATAATTGCGAAAAATAAAATTTTAGATATTAGAGATTGAATTTAGAGATTGAGAATTTGAGAAATTATTTAGAGATGAGATTTTTAATAAATGAATAAGTGAAGAAATAAATGAATGGAATAATAATAATGACGAAATAATAAAGATTAGATAAATAATTGCGAAAAATAGAATTCTAGAGATTGAAAATTTGAGAAATTATTTAGAGATGAGATTTTAAATATATGAATAAGTGAATACATAAATGAACGGGATAATAATAATAATGAAAACAATCATTTAAACAACTGAATGTGAATAGTGGGATTGGAAATTAAATTTGGAAAACAGAATTCTGAAAAATTGAACTTTAATTATTGGAATTTGTAAAATAAATAAATGGAATGATAATAATAATAATAATGTTTAAACGAATGAACGTGAATAGTGAATTTTTTTATATTGAAGATTAAATTTGAAAGTAAGATTTTTGAAGAATTGAACTTTAATGATTTGAATTTTTAAAAGAAATAAATAAATAAATATGGAATAATAATAATAATAACCAAAATAATGTTTAAACGAATGAACATGAATAGCGGAATTTTTAAGATTGAAAATTAAATTTGGAAATCAATTTTTTGAAGAATTGAACTTTAATTATTAAAATTTTTAAAAGAAATAAATAAATAAATATAGAATAATAATAATAATAATAATAATAATAATAACAAAAATAATGTTTAAACGAATGAACGTGAATAGTGGAATTTTTTATATTGAAAATTAAATTCGAAAATCAGATTTTTGAAGAATTGAACTTTAATCATTGGAATTTTTAAAAGAAATAAATAAATAAATATGGAATAATAATAATGATAATAAAAATAATGTTTAACGAACGTGAATAGTGAAATTTTTTTGCGATTGAAAATTAAATTCGGAAGTTAGATTTTTGAAGAATTGAATTTTAATGATTAGAATTTTAAAAAGAAATAAATAAATAAATGAAATAATAATAATGAAAATACTATTTAAACGAATGAACGTGAATAGTGGAATTTTTTAGATCGAAAATTAAATTTCGAAAAGTCAGATTTTTGAAGAATTGAACCTTAATGATTTGAATTTTTTTAAAATAAATAAATAAATAAATATGGAATAATAATAATAATAACAAAAATAATGTTTAAACGAATGAATGTGAATAGTGGAATTCTTGAGATTGAAAATTAAATTCGAAAATCAGATTTTTGAAGAATAGAACTTTAATGATTGGATTTTTTAAAAGAAATAAATAAATAAATATGGAATAATAATAATAACAGAAATAATGTTTAACGAATGAACGTGAATAGTGAAATTTTTTATATTGAAAATTAAATTCGGAAGTCATATTTTTGAAGAATTGAACTTTAATGATTAGATTTTTTTAAAAGAAATAAATAAATAAATATGGAATAATAATAATAACAAAAATAATGTTTAACGAATGAACATGAATAGTGTAATTTTTTTAGATTGAAAATTAAATTCGGAAGTCAGATTTTTGAATATTTGAACTTTAATGATTGGAATTTTTAAAAAAATACATAAGTAAAAAAATAAATAGAATAATAATAACAAGAATAATAATTAAATAAATAAACATGAATATTGGAATTTAAAATTGTGAATTTTAGACAGTTACATGATAACAGAATTTTTTTACAAAAACTATATTTTTAACATATCAAGAAGAAGAATCAAGAGGGCCAAACACTTGGCCCAATGGGGTCTACACCTAACAAGCAACGGACTAGGTCTATAAAAACCGAATAGCCTTCAGTAAAGCCCAATCATAGAGGGTCCAAATGAACATTACCAATCCAATTCAAGGTTCAACACACGGATAGACTATCATCATTCATCATTGTGAGAAAGCAGCACTTCACAACAATCAAATGTGCCAAAGAGAGGCACACAAAAGGTTCATTGAGTTCCATTTCATAAGAGTGTTTGTTCCACATTACCCATCTCACATTCTATCCCAGTCTACTAACATGATAAAATAACAGCAAAAATAATAATGCAAGTCAACAAATCTGAATCTTCAATCCTTAAAAAAAAAACCAGACCCCTAAAAAGGAAACTAAAATAAAGCCCCCATTGAAAGCAACTTGGTCCATTCTCTAAAGACAGTAAACGAACAAACACATAACTCAAAATTTCAAGTTTGCTTAACGAACCTCTGTCTTCTCTCGCTGTGATCTTCCCCTCTGGTCGTTCTCATTCTCCTTCCTGTTATGGAATCTGCTTCAGCTCCAAGAATCTTTTTTTTTTTTTCAGTTCCTTTCCCTTTCGTTTTCTGCAACCCTTCTCTTCTTGAATCAGCCGACCCACAATCCCTTCTCAAGATACTCCATTTTCAGTCCAGTTTCTCCATAAATATCTCTCTATTTCTTGCTTTCCTTTCGCTCCCCGAAAAAAAATTCCTATGCGCTCAACTCTCAAAAAATTCCCTAGAACCCTCAATCTTCAGAACTGAAAATCTCCTCTGTTTTTCTTATTCCTTCCTCAGCTGAAAATCCCCTAGTCCCGAACCCAAAAATCCTCCACCCAACTCTCCTCATTTTTTTTCTCAATCTCTTTTTTTTTCCCGCTACTTCTCGTCCTCTTCAGCCGCCCAAATACTGCTCGCCCCCGTCCCATCTCATGGCTGCCCAAAGCAGCTCATTCTGTCATCTCTGGCCACCTCCAACGGCTGACCCTCGAGGTGGTAAAAAGAGAAAAAAAAAATTATGTCTCTAAAGGGGTCTACAAATATGCCCGTCTTCGATAGAGTTCATGAGTGTAAGGAGCATGAACACTGAAGTGAAAAGGAAGTGAACTATACTAAAGAACAAAGAAAGACCCCCGAAAGGTACATAAGTAAAACACAATCTCGCTCAAGGCTCTAAGCAAAAAGGCTCTAATCCTAAGAGAAAAACATCTCTCAAGGTGCCCCTAAAGCTACACCAAGGACCCAGACTCCCTCTAAGATGTCTCCCAAAGTGACTCAAATAATCAATGTCAAAGATGAGTAATGATCAAACCTCCTCCGAGTACAAGAAAGAATGCATCCAGAGGGGACTCCCCTATGTGAACTACGTGAGAATGCTAAATGCAGGGTGCCCAACAACGTGATCGAAGTATGTGCTGTGAACTCAATGGACCATGTCATGTGCAAGGAAAAAGGGAAGTCTAGAAGAGCATGATGAATAAGTGATAAGCACAAGGTAACGAGGTGGGGAAAGACCAAGGATGAACGCAAAACCATGAAAGTAAGATGCGCAATGCCAGTGAATATGAATGTTCGGAACCGTGACCCTGAATGATAAGCCCAAGAAGAAATGACTCTGAATGCCAAAATAATGAAAGATGATGACTCTAAATGCTTGAATGAGTACGCATGATAGCTCTGAATGCCGAAACTAAAGGAAGATGGCGGCACCAAATGCTATGTTGGATGATGGCTCTGAATGCTAAAACGAAAACGCGACTCTGAATGCCAAAAACTGATGAAAGTAGCTCTAAATAGCAAGAATGACTCTGAATGCTAAACTGAAAGAAAACGGCAACCCTAAATGCCAGGAACGTGGCTTTGAACGCCAAAGTGAAGAAGATGAAAGCTCTGAACGCCGAAAATGTGGCAATGAATGCTCGATCATAGCGCCAAACTGTGAAAGGGGCAGTGACTCTGAACGTCAAACTGTGCAAGGATAGCAACTCTGAACGCCGAACTGGAGATGCAGCCTTGAACGCCAAAATAAGAAGGGATGGTGGTTCTGAACGCTGAAGCTAGAGATGCAGCTCTGAATGCCAAACTGGAAAGAGATGGTGACTCTGAACGCTAAACTAGGCAGAAATGGTAGCTCTGAACGCCAAAATAAGAAGGGATGACGGTTCTAAACGCTGAAACTGGAGATGAGTAATGGCTCTAAACGCCGAAATGAATGATGCAACGACTCTAGATGTCGAAATGAAAATGTACATTGGCTTTAAGAGCCGAACTGAAGCTACGATGGCCCTGGATGTCGAAATGAAAATGCGGCTCTGAACGCCGAACCGAGGACGTACAATGGCTCCGAACGTCAAACGAAAAAATGGCTCTAGACATCAAACTAAAGACAAACAACAGCTCTGAATGCCAAACGAAGAAGATGATGGCTCTGATATCGAAATGAAAATGCAGCTCTGAACGCCGAGATGGAGATGTGGCTCTGAAGGCCAAAATCAGAAACATGGCCCTGAACGCCAAATGGAAAATGGATAACGACTCTGAATGCCAAATGAAGAAGGTGATGGGTCTGATATCGAAATGAAAATGCGACTCCGAACACCAAATGGAAAATGGATAACGACTTTGAATGCCAAATGAAGAAGGTGATGTCTCTGATATCGAAATGAAAATGCGGCTCCGAACTCCAAATGGAAAATGGATAATGGCTCTGAACGCCGAATGAAGATATGGCTGCAAACGCCAGATGAAGATGTGGATCTGAGTGCCGACCGAAGATGTGGCTCTGAACGCCGAATGAAGCAAAACATGGCTCTAAACGCTGAATGAACGATGTAATGGCTCTGAACGCCGAATGAAGATATGGCTCTAAACACCAAACTGAGAGGCGATGATGATGACTCTGAACTTCAAACTGAAAACACGATGATGGCTCTGAACGCCAAAACTGAAAAGTGATGGTGGCTCTGAACGCCGAAAACTGAGAATACGACTCTGAATGTCAAACTGAAAAATGTGACTTTGAACGTCAAACTGGAAACCGATGATGGCTCTGAACACCAAAACTGAAAAGTGATAATGATGGCTCTAAACACCGAAACTGGGAAGTAATGATGATGACTCTGAACATCAACCCGAAAACACGAAGATGGCTCTTAACGCCGAAACTAAAAAGTGATGGTGGCTCTAAATGACAGAACGAATGATGTAATGGCTCTGAACCCTGAATGAAGACGTGAGTAGTGGTTCTGGACGATGGAATGAATGCTGAAATGGCTCTGAACGTTGGAATGAAGACGTGAGTAGTGGCTCTGAATGCCGAACGAAGATAATTAGTGTCTCTGAACGCCAAAATGAAACTAAACATGGCTTTGAATGACGGAACGAATAATGTAATGACTCTGATCTTGTCCGAAATGAAGATGTGAGTAGTGACTCTGAACGCCGAAACTGAGAATGTGACTCTGAACGTCAAACTAAGAAGCGATGATGGCTTTGGACGCTGACACTGAGAAGCAACGATGATGGCTCTGAACGTCGAAACTGAAAATGTGATGATGATGGCTCTGAACGCCGAAACCAAAAATGCAATGATGGTGGCTCACGAGGGCCGAAACTGAAAATGCGATTCTGAACGTCAAACTGAAAATGTGATGATGATGGCTTTGAACGTCAAAAACTAAGAAGCGATAATGATGGCTCTGAACGCCGAAACCAAAAAATGCGATGATGATGGCTCTGAACGCCGAAACTGAGAAGCGATGATGATGGCTCTGAACGCTAAGCTGAAAATACGATGATGATGGCTCTGAACGCCGAAACTGTGAATGAACGGTGGCTCTGAACGCCAAACTGCAAGGAAATGATGAGGGGAAAATATGTCCCAATGTAGCATGCCACCATAATGCTCAATCCAATGTAAATGACCGAAAGGGACTCTACGAGTCTCGAATGATGCTCCACTAGCGAGTTGGGATAATCAAATCGACTGCGAACATAGTCTCACAACCCTCCCAACTAAATCATGAAGTCTCAATCTCAAAGTAACATATCCACTAAGGAGTCATGGCTAGCAGGGTGATCAAAACCCGAACGTCGTGCTCCACTGAAAGCTCATCTCGACGAAAATCACAGGAACAACGATCAGTAAGGCAAATACAATATATCTCGGCCGAGTGATGGAAACTGTAACGGATCTGTGAGAGAACGATCGTCTCCATGGATAAATGAGGGAAATATGTCCCAGTATAACGTCAGACTTATCCTATTTGTCATGATAACTCGAGAATAACTCCATGGGGGATGTACAAAAGATCTTATATGTACCCCACTGAAATGATGACGTGGGAATCTAGGCATGTGAGATAACTCCGTGATTACTACTCAAAAAATGCTATTTTGTAGCTTGTAATTAGCTCTTTTAAACACCCTTGAGTAGTAATTATTACCTTTTAACCCAATTAACATGTTAGGGACCCTTGCAATCGTTTCTAACAATTGTGTTAAGTTTTGGTGCTTTTTGATAGCTTTATGCTCACCAAAGCAATTTAAGAATGAGGGAGAGCTATTTATAGTTCATGGCAAAGCTTTTGAAAGCTTAAATTTATGAAGAAATCAAGCTATAGAGCCTCATAATCCTTTGCCTTAGTTGTTCAAAGTATACAAGGAAGAAACAATGGAGAAGAGGAAAACAGGGGATGAAAACAGGGGACATAGCTGCAGTCTTTCATTGCACTTTTGGAGCACTTCACGAAGTCCATTTTTTACATTCTATATACCATTTCAAAGCTCAGAAAGTCAAGAATCCAACGGTTCAAACCATGTACGATTTGGAGCTGAAATGAGAAAGATATGGCCTTCGGAAGACAACTGCATCAAGCTGAGGGATAATTTCGCACGATGGAAATCAAGGTGCGAATTCCTCAGTCCACTGTGCGAAAATTTCGCACACCTCAAATCAAAGTGCGAAATTGGAACTCCAGCGTGCGAAAATGGGATATTTTTGCCGACTCTTTTTCTTCTGATATTTTTGTGTCTAAATTTCCATTTTCTCCTTGTATTCAACCACTCATGTAATTCCTTAGCTAGGAAGTATCCAAGGAAGGGTAAAATTACCTTCCTATATAAATTCTCTTGTAATCTCTGAAAATGGATATCTTCGGGGAGCTTTCTCCAGGAGACCAAATGATGTAAATTTGATACTTAGTGAAATACAGAGATCTCTTTTACTTTCTTTTTCTCTCTTCTATTTTCTATTTTCTTGCAAGCCAAACACCCTCTGAGGATGTTTTCCCAGAGGATGAGAGGCTAAACATTTAGTTTCTTGGAGTAAAGGAAGCTAGGTGAAAAGTCCAGATTAAAACATGGAAAGTTTCTGTGCATTAAATTCAGGTAGTTGGAGTCCATAAATGGTTTTTAAAGCCAAGGTTTTGCCTTAAATCCCTTCGAATCACTTTGACTGGCCAATACATGGTAAGCTTAAGGTCTCTGTGGATGCTTATTGCTAGATCCATATCAGTCCATTAGTTATCATGTACGAGCCATTGGAAAGTGATTCAAGGTGATAGCCCATAGTGTCTTAAGCCATTAATGGACCTTGACTACCATCTCTAGTGACTTTTTATGGATTAAAACTTCATTGTCAAACCTATACCGGTTCGGGAAATAACTATAGGTTAAATCCCCAATGCGAGGAGAAAAATCCGGAATTTTCCACTTTGCATCTGGAACTTGAACCTAGCAACCTTTATCTCCGGGAAACTTTCTTTCTTCCACTTTTTACTTAGTTCTATGTGAGTTTAGTTTAAATCACCACTTTCAAAACAATTTTATTTTCTTTTAAATTTCAAGTTTGTGCTAAAGGAAATCATCATAATCAATTTCTAATTTAGAGTCTGTCACTGATAGAGTGAAAACCCATCCCTGAGTTCGACCCTAGAACTGTTATACTATAGTAGCTTTGCTACGCCAGTATAAGGTCATAGGTTTTATAAATGTTTTTGATTAAAAGACCCGGCTGGGCATCGAATCAAATGGCGCCGTTGCCGGGGATGGTGCCACAATACAGTGATACAACCTTTTAGAGGCTACTTGTGATTTTCATCACAACCAGGGTGAATTCCTTTTTCACTAATTTCATTTTCTTTCATTTTCCTTTTGTTAATTTTATTTTCATTTTCTTCCTAACTTTAACCTTTTCTTTAGTTTCCTTTTGTTTTTACTATTACAGGAATTGTAACTTGTGCATGCCCTATTGGATTAGGGACCAAGAGGGAAGATTAGTAAGGATTGAGAATCCTCAAGACACAGAGTTGGATATCTGTGTAAATATCATGGACCCTCCACCAGAGGATCAGAATTCTCAACAAGGTCAAGGGGGTAATCCCAATGCATACCTATCAATGAGGGATAGAATGCATCCCCCAAGGATGAGTGCACCCTCATGCATCCTGCCCCCACTTGAGCAGTTGGTTATAAGGCCCCATATTGTGCCCCTCCTACCAACTTTCCATGGAATGGAGAGTGAGAATCCATATTCTCACATCAAGGAGTTTGAGGAGGTGTGTAATACCTTTAGAGAGGGAGGAGCTTCAATAGACTTGATGAGACTCAAGCTATTCCCTTTCACTTTGAAGGACAAGGCAAAAATATGGCTTAATTCTTTAAGACCAAGGAGCATAAGGAATTGGGTTGATCTTCAGGCTGAGTTTTTGAAAAAAATTTTCCCCACCCATAGGACCAATGGGTTGAAGAGACAAATCTCAAATTTTTCTGCTAAAGAAAATGAGAAGTTCCATGAATGTTGGGAAAGGTATATGGAGGCCATCAATGCTTGTCCTCGTCATGGTTTTGATACATGGCTCTTAGTGAGCTATTTTTATGATGGAATGTCTTCTTCCATGAAGCAAATTCTTGAAACCATGTGTGGGGGAGATTTTATGAGTAAGAATCCTGAAGAAGCCATAGACTTTTTAAGTTACGTGGCTGAGGTGTCAAGAGGATGGGATGAGCCCAACTCAAGAGAGAAAGGAAAGTTTCCCTCTCAACAAACCCAAAATCCAAAGGCTGGAATGTACATGTTAAGTGAAGACGTGGACATAAAAGCTAAAGTGGCAACATTAGCTAGGAGGTTGGAAGAACTTGAGTTGAAAAAAATACATGAAGTCCAAGCCATTTCCGATACCCAAGTCCATGTTATGCCATGCACCATTTGCCAATCATGTGATCATGTGGTAGATGAGTGTCCAACCATGCCAGCTGTGAGAGAGATGTTAGGTGATCAAGTAAATGTTGTGGGGCAATTTAGGCCCAACAACAGTGCATCTTATGGAAACACCTATAATTCAAGCTGGAGAAACCACCCAAATTTTTCTTGGAAACTAAGGACACCTCCATACCAACCACAAGGCCAAACCCAAGTACCTCAACAACCATCTTCAGTGGAGCAAGCCATTGTAAACCTGAGTAAAGTCATGGGTGACTTTGTGGGTGAACAAAAGGCAATTAACTCCCAATTGCATCAAAAGATTGAAAATGTTGAGAGTTCTCAAATAAAGAGAATGGAGGGGATGCAAAATGATCTATTTCAGAAGATAGATAATATTCAGTACTCCATCTCTAGGCTTACCAACCTAAACACAGTGATTGAGAAGGGAAAGTTCCCCTCTCAACCAAGCCAAAATCCCAAGGGTGTTCATGAAGTTGAAACCCAAGATGGTGAGTCTTCAAATTTGAGAGAGGTCAAAGCTGTGATCACTTTGAGAAGTGGGAAGGAGGTTGATCAACCCTTGCCTAACGTGGGGCCTGATGAAGAACTCAGATCAAAGAGACCCTTGATTAAAGAGGGCAATAACCAAGAAGAGCAGAGTGGGAAGAAAAGTGCATCCAAATCAAGCATTGAAGAAGAACCAAGGATAGTGATTAAGGAGGATATGATGAAGAAACATATGCCTCCCCCTTTTCCTCAAGCTTTACATGGAAAGAAAGAAATCAAGAATTCATAAAAAATTCTTGAAGTTCTGAGACAAGTGAAGGTGAATATACCTTTACTTGATATGATCAAGCAAGTCCCCACATATGCAAAGTTTCTAAAGGACTTGTGCACAATCAAGAGGTTTACAGGTGACAAAGAATGCATTCCTCACTGAGCAAGTGAGTGCTATCATCCAGAGTAAGTCCCCAGTTAAGTATAAAGATTCGGGATGTCCCACCATATCAGTCAACATTGGAGGGACACAGTGGAAAAAGCTTTATTAGATTTGGGAGCAAGTGTGAATTTACTCCCATACTCTGTGTATAAACAATTGGGACTAGGAGGATTAAAGCCCACAACCATGACCCTCTCTTTAGCTGATAGGTCTGTCAAAATCCCAAAGGGAGTGATAGAGGATGTTCTAGTTCAAGTGGACAAATTCTACTATCCTGTGGATTTTGTGGTGCTTGATACTGATTCCACTGTCAAGCAAGAAAATTATGTACCAATCATCCTAGGGAGACCTTTCCTAGCTACCTCCAATGCTATTGTTAATTGTAGGAATGGGGTGATGCAGCTCACATTTGGAAACATGACATTGGAATTAAACATATTCCATTTATGTAAGAGGCATCTTTACCCTGAAGAGGAGGAAGGATTCGAGGAGATGTGCTTGATCAACACTTTGGTTGAAGAGCACTGTGACAAGAGTTTAGAGGAGAGCTTGGATGAAAACCTGGAAGTCCTTGAAGATGGGTTCCCTGAACCCTTTGATGTGCTAGCCATAATGTCTCCTTGGAGGAGACGGGAAGAGATCTTACCACTGTTCAACCAGGAAGACTCACAAGGAGTTACTGTGGAGGACCCTCCAAAGCTTATTTTAAAGCCACTTCCTGTGGATTTGAAGTATGCATACTTGGAGGATGATGAGAAATGTCCAGTGGTAGTTTCCTCAACCCTCACTAGTGATCAAGAGGATAGTCTTTTAGGAGTCCTCAGAAAATGTAAGAAAGCCATTGGATGACAAATTTCTGATCTGAAAGGGATTAGCCCTTTGGTGTGCACCCACCATATTTATATGGAGGAAGATGCAAAACCAGTGAGGCAACCCCAAAGGAGACTGAATCCTCACATGCAAGAAGTGGTGAGGAATGAAGTTTTGAAGCTACTTCAAGCTGGGATCATATATCCCATTTCAGACAGCTTGTGGGTGAGTCCCACCCAAGTAGTCCCAAAGAAATCTGGAATCACTGTGATCCAGAATGAGAAAGGGGAGGAAGTCTCTACACGTCCTACCTCAGGATGGAGGGTGTGTATAAACTATAAGAGGTTGAATTCAGTGACTAGGAAGGACCATTTTCCATTGCCTTTCATGGACCAAGTCCTTGAGAGAGTCTCAGGACATCCTTTCTATTGTTTTCTAGATGGTTATTCAGGGTACTTCCAAATAGAAATTGATTTGGAAGATCAAGAAAAGACGACCTTCACTTGTCCCTTTGGTACTTTTGCATATAGGAGAATGCCCTTTGGTCTATGTAATGCTCCTGCAACTTTCCAAAGATGCATGCTAAGCATCTTCAGTGATATGGTGGAACGCATCATGGAAGTTTTCATGAATGACATCACTGTATATGGAAGTTCTTATGAGGAGTGTTTGATGCATTTAGAAGCTGTTCTCCATAGATGTATTGAGAAAGACCTAGTGCTAAATTGGGAGAAGTGCCATTTTATGGTACAAAAAGGAATTGTCTTAGGACATATCATCTCCAAAAATGGCATTGAGGTAGATAAGGCAAATGTGGAGCTGATTGTTAAGTTGCCACCTCCCACAAATGTTAAAGGAATTAGGCAATTCCTTGGACATGCCGGGTTCTATAGGAGGTTCATTAAGGATTTCTCAAAAATCTCAAAACCTCTGTGTGAGCTTTTGGTAAAGGATGCCAAGTTTGTGTGGGATGAGAAGTGTTAGAGAAGTTTTGAGGAATTGAAACAATTCCTCACAACTGCACCAATAGTGAGAGCCCCAAATTGGAAATTACCTTTTGAGGTAATGTGTGATTCAAGTGATCTTGCTATGGGGGCTGTTTTGGGGCAAAGAGAGGATGGAAAGCCCTATGTGATCTATTATGCAAGCAAAACTTTGAATGAGGCTCAAAAGAACTACACAACTACTGAGAAGGAGTTGTTGGCAGTAGTTTTTACCTTGGATAAGTTTCGTGCTTATTTGGTAGGGTCCTCTATAGTGGTGTTCACTGACCATTCTGCTTTGAAGTACTTGCTAACCAAGTAGGATGCCAAGGCAAGATTGATAAGATGGATTCTTTTGCTCCAAGAATTCAATCTCCAAATCAGGGATAAAAAGGGGGTAGAAAATGTGGTAGCTGACCACTTGTCCAGACTTGTGATAGCACATGACTCACATGGTCTGCCTATCAATGATGACTTCCCTGAGGAGTCTCTCATGTCAGTAGATGTAGCTCCATGGTATTCTCACATTGCAAACTTTTTGGTTACTGGAGAAGTACCAAGTGAGTGGAGTGCTCAAGACAAGAGGCATTTCTTGGATAAGATCCATGCCTATTATTGGGAGGAACCTTTTCTTTTCAAATATTGTGCAGATCAAATTATAAGGAAATGTGTTCCTGAGCAAGAGCAATCGGGAATTCTTTCCCATTGCCATGATAGTGCATGTGGAGGTCATTTTGCCTCCCAGAAAACAGCTATGAAAGTGATCCAATCAGGCTTCTGGTGGCCCTCTCTTTTCAAGGATGCCCATTCTATGTGCAAGGGATGTGATCAGTGTCAAAGGCTTGGTAAGCTAACACGCCGAAATATGATGCCCTTGAACCCCATCTTAATAGTGGATATCTTTGATGTCTGGGGTATAGACTTCATGGGACCATTTCCAATGTCATTTGGACATTCCTACATCTTGGTAGGAGTGGATTATGTCTCTAAGTGGGTAGAAGCAATCCCATTTAGGAGCAATGATCATAAAGTGGTACTTAAATTCCTCAAGGACCACATCTTTGCAAGATTTGGAGTGCCAAAAGCCATTATAAGTGACGGGGGAACCCACTTTTGCAATAAACCTTTTGAGACTCTTCTAGCCAAGTATGGGGTTAAGCACAAGGTAGCTACACCTTATCACCCCCAAACAAGTGGCCAAGTTGAGTTAGCCAACCGAGAGATCAAGAATATATTGATGAAGATGGTCAATGTGAATAGGAAGGATTGGTCTATCAAGCTCCTGGATTCCTTATGGGCTTATAGGACCGCTTACAAGACCATTCTAGGAATGTCTCCCTATCGCCTTGTTTATGGCAAAGCGTGTCATCTTCCAGTAGAGATTGAGTATAAAGCATGGTGGGCAATCAAAAAGCTCAACATGGATTTGACAAGAGCCGGGTTAAAGAGATGTTTGGATTTGAATGAATTGGAGGAAATGAGGAATGATGCATACCTCAATTCAAAAATTGCAAAAGCAAGATTGAAAAAATGGCATGATCAGTTGGTAAATCAGAAAAATTTTACCAAAGGACAAAAAGTTTTGCTTTATGACTCTAAACTTCATCTCTTTCCAGGAAAATTGAAATCCAGGTGGACGGGTCCTTTCATAATTCATGAAGTGCATCCCAATGGAGTGGTGGAAGTATTCAATCCCACAGGCAATCAAACCTTCAAAGTTAATGGCCATCGTCTCAAGCCATTCATAGAGCCTTACAGTACAGACAAGGAGGAGATCAACCTCCTTGAACCACCACAACTCTGAGGGAAAGCAGGGTATCGTGGGCTAAATAAGTCCATGAATTTTTTTGTTATAGTTTTATAGTTATATCATTATTTTTATTTCTTTTTATTATAATTTTTCCTCAATCTTAGTTTATTTTGTCTTAATTCAAGTCAATTTTGATGATAAATTTCAGAAAAAAATCATGAAAGATGGGGAGAATTCTTCAAAAGCAAGACAGGGGAGTAAAACCAAGGAAACAGAGCACCTGATTTCAAGGTGCGAAAATTTCGCACACCTGATTCCAAGGTGCGAAAATTTCGCACACCCCAAAACCAAGGTGCGAAATCCTCGGGCCAAAGGGAGCCATTTTTGCACACCCCAAAACCAAGGTGCGAAATTTATTTCAAGGTGCGAAAAATGATTTCAAGGTGCGAATTCCCTAAAAACCAATTTTGCACACCACTGTGCAAGGTGCGAAAATTTTCGCATTGTGCGAAATCCCCTCCTGGCACACGAGTGCCATTTTCGCACACCTCAAGCCACTTTTTGCACCGTGCGAAACAAGGTGCGAAAATTTCGCACACCTGATTTCAAGGTGCGAAAATTTCGCACACCTCATTTTAAGGTGCGAAATCCTCAGTTAAAGGGGTGCCATTTTCGCACACCTAATTTCAAGGTGCTAAATTTGCAGACCAAGGTGTGAAAATTTCGCACGGTAAAATTTTAAACGGACTTTTTAAATTAAAATTTTACCCCCGAAATTATGCCTAACGTCCAAAAACGACTTTTCGGTTGCCTTGGAAAATTTTAAAACATCAAAAACCCCCCTAAACCTCATTCCTATATAATCCCTTGAAGTCCAGAAGCTCAAAGGACTCCCCCACGAACCAGTTGAGGAGCCTCTGGAATCCCGAACAGTCACCCACCTCCATTTCGGCCATGGCGAAGACCAGAGGAGGCCTTTCCGGCTCCCCATCCTCACCGACACCTCGACCACATCGAGCCGCCATGGGAGCCGCAGCTTCGCCACCTGTTCAGGCCCCGGCCATTCCCCCATCTGAAGGGGAAGCCCCTTCTCAGCGCCGATACCCCACCAGGAGACCACCCACGGACCCTGTGCCACCAGCCGATCAAGCCACGAGCTCTGTTTCTCGGCCACCAGCGAAGAGAACCAAGTTCTCAGGTCCTGGAGAGCCATCCCACGCACCTCAGTCAGAGCCACCTACAGAGGACTCTCGGATTCCTGTGGGGATTACTCCTGAGACCGTTATCAGGCGTCCCATGATAGCCGGACCACCGATAGAGGGCAACTTGGATTGCAGAGATCGATCCTTCCATTCCTAGACCTACTTTGATACAGAGTCCCTCAGACAGCAGCCAGAGCTCAGAGATTCATTCCGACTACTACAGAGGTATCACATGGAGGATCTTCTCACTCTTAGGCAATTCTACTATCCCAGAGTAGTTATAGATTTTTATCAATCTATGACTACTCGAGGCCTCCGTAATCCTACCCTCATCCAATTTACCATAGATGGACGCCAGGGTGCCATTAGAGCTCGTCACATTGCTGAGGCCCTCCGTATACCTTATGAGCCTGTGATTCAGGCAGACTTCAGGGAGTGGTCCTCATTCTCTCAGAGTGACATGGTCCGCATTTTGTCCAAGGGGACTTCTACAGCCTCAGTGTTGACTAGGAGAGAGCTTCCATCTGGGATGCTCCTTATTGATGTGCTCCTGCGTGCCAACCTTTTCCCCCTTCAGCACAAAGTTCAGAGGCGATGAGCTATACTTGAGGCGTTATTTAGGATTTCTGAGGGCTATTTCTTCGGCCCTCATCATTTGATTATGACTTCTCTTCTTCATTTTGAAGAGAAAGTCCATCAGAAGAAGCTTCAAAGGGCAGATGGCATCCCATTACTATTTTCGAGGCTCCTCTGCCAGATTTTAGAGCACCTGAGCTATCCTGAACAGCCCCGCCTTGAGAGGCGCCGCCATTGCCGAGAGGACTTCTCTCTCGACAAATGGCATCACTTGGTAGCCTACTTTGCACCCTAGGGAGCCCCAGCTGTGCCTGCACCTCCAGAGCTACCCCAAGATGAGCAGATGCCTCAGGCCCAGCAGGATGAGATTCTCACAGAGACCACACCTCCTGTCCCTGCAGCACACCCCTCAGAGCATATTCCTAAGCCTATACATCTTATTTCTCCTATCACTTCGGGTGCTCCACCAGTCATGCCAGCTACCCCAGCACCTCCTCTTTCATCTGAGCCCACTGTCATCGTTTCTCTTACGGAATTCAGAGGCTTAGAGCATTCATTGCGGACACTGAGCACTGCTCAGGATTCTATTATCCACCAGATGGCCACTATTCGGGCACACCAGGATCAGATCATTGCTACTCAGGCCCAGCATACCACGATCCTTCATCAGATTCAGCAGCATTTGAGTATGCAGACACCTTTTGGGCATGATAGGTCTGCACCATCTGAGCCTCTAGTGCCAGATAAGGAGAGCTTACCAGTTGAGCAGCCCATACCAGAGGAGGAGATCAGAGCAGAGCCATCACATGACACCCCTCATATTTGATATTTTTATATTTTACTTGTTTTTTATTTTAGACTTGTAAATCCCATCTTTTGCATGTGTTATAAACTGGGATTGGAAGTATTACTTGAAATCATACATTGTATATTTCTTTTACAAGTAATATATATATATATATATATATATATATCCTTTTTTATTATATTCCCTTTTCTCATTACTCTTTTGTCCTTGGAACATGTGGTTTAAGGTACTCCATACCTCCTTTACACTCAGACTTTGTCTCACTCAGGAGGTACCACTTCCTCCCTTTATTTTTAATCGCTTTCGAAACATTGAGGACAATGTTCAACTTGGTTGGGGGGAGAGTTGAGAAAGGAAGTTTTGTTGTTAATACTAAGTTATTTTGGTATTTTAGTTGATTTTTGCTTAAAATTTAAAATTTTTAAAAAGTTTTTTGAATCATTCTCTATGGTTGTTAAAGATAATTTCTCAAAAATAAAATAGGATAAGTCGAGTTTTAACTTAATTATTTAAGTCTTAGAGTTTGTTTTATGCTTTCAAAGTTGATAATCTATTGAAGCCTCTTTGATTTCGAACTTTCTTCTTCCATTTCAAGCTTTACACCACTGTGCACATTAGATCCCGGATATATGATGTAAAACTTTCTCACCTTCTAAGCTTAGGAAAATTTTGACTTGGTTCATTACTTAGCCTCTCTTTAATAGTGTTGGGACACCTCATAAAGACCAATGAGTCTTTGAAAAAAAAAAAAAAAGAAGAAAGAAGAATAAGCTTTTATTCTTTCCTTGAAACCTAAGCATGATCCGAAGGGGTGGCGAAAGCCTTTAAAACCCGATGCCCTAAACCTTGATTGGTTGGGAGTCATCGATCCTCTGCTTGCTACATAGGTGAATGGGTTAAGATTAGTGAGTAAAAAGAATTGTGAATAAGAAGGTGTGTTCCTAACCTATTAAGAGTTGATTAATTTTGCCAATGTTCGAGAAAAGCTTAGGTTGGAGGGTGAGGATAGTTGTATATACTACATCCGGAAGCTAATCTCATTAACACTTAGCTTATTATGGAAGAGTTTGATTTGGAACCTTGAGAGTAGAAATTCTTTTGATACTTAATTGCATAATCTCCACTCTTTGTACTTTTTGTTTAAGTTTTAAGCTTTGACAACTCCTATTGCATTTTGAATCTTCATATCTTTAGTTCACCAGGTGAGATGTGTTTGGATATCAGTCATGCCTCTCAATTATTTTTTGGAATGAATTGCATGACCTCTTTTATGTATATTATTACGTTTGCTTAGTTTTTCTCTCCTTAATTGCTAAGGGACTAGCAATATGTCGGTTGGGGGGAGTGATTACTACTCAAAACATGCTATTTTGTAGCTTGTAATTAGCTCTTTTAAACACCCTTGAGTAGTAATTATTACCTTTTAACCCAATTAACATGTTAGGGACCCTTGCAATCGTTTCTAACAATTGTGTTAAGTTTTGGTGCTTTTTGATAGCTTTATGCTCACCAAAGCAATTTAAGAATGAGGGAGAGCTATTTATAGTTCATGGCAAAGCTTTTGAAAGCTTAAATTTATGAAGAAATCAAGCTATAGAGCCTCATAATCCTTTGCCTTAGTCGTTCAAAGTATACAAGGAAGAAACAATGGAGAAGAGGAAAACAGGGGATGAAAACAGGGGACACAGCTGCAGTCTTTCATTGCACTTTTGGAGCACTTCACGAAGTCCATTTTTTACATTCTATATACCATTTCAAAGCTCAGAAAGTCAAGAATCCAACGGTTCAAACCATGTACGATTTGGAGCTGAAATGAGAAAGATATGGCCTTCGGAAGACAACTGCATCAAGCTGAGGGACAATTTCGCACGATGGAAATCAAGGTGCGAATTCCTCAGTCCATTGTGCGAAAATTTCGCACACCTCAAATCAAAGTGCGAAATTGGAACTCCAGCGTGCGAAAATGGGATATTTTTGCCGACTCTTTTTCTTCTGATATTTTTGTGTCTAAATTTCCATTTTCTCCTTGTATTCAACCACTCATGTAATTCCTTAGCTAGGAAGTATCCAAGGAAGGGTAAAATTACCTTCCTATATAAATTCTCTTGTAATCTCTGAAAATGGATATCTTCGGGGAGCTTTCTCCAGGAGACCAAATGATGTAAATTTGATACTTAGTGAAATACAGAGATCTCTTTTGCTTTCTTTTTCTCTCTTCTATTTTCTATTTTCTTGCAAGCCAAACACCCTCTGAGGATGTTTTCCCAGAGGATGAGAGGCTAAACATTTAGTTTCTTGGAGTAAAGGAAGCTAGGTGAAAAGTCCAGATTAAAACATGGAAAGTTTCCGTGCATTAAATTCAGGTAGTTGGAGTCCATAAATGGTTTTTAAAGCCAAGGTTTTGCCTTAAATCCCTTCGAATCACTTTGACTGGCCAATACATGGTAAGCTTAAGGTCTCTGTGGATGCTTATTGCTAGATCCATATCAGTCCATTAGTTATCATGTACGAGCCATTGGAAAGTGATTCAAGGTGATAGCCCATAGTGTCTTAAGCCATTAATGGACCTTGACTACCATCTCTAGTGACTTTTTATGGATTAAAACTTCATTGTCAAACCTATACCGGTTCGGGAAATAACTATAGGTTAAATCCTCAATGTGAGGAGAAAAATCCGGAATTTTCCACTTTGCATCTGGAACTTGAACCTAGCAACCTTTATCTCCGGGAAACTTTCTTTCTTCCACTTTTTACTTAGTTCTATGTGAGTTTAGTTTAAATCACCACTTTCAAAACAATTTTATTTTCTTTTAAATTTCAAGTTTGTGCTAAAGGAAATCATCAGAATCAATTTCTAATTTAGAGTCTGTCACTGATAGAGTGAAAACCCATCCCTGAGTTCGACCCTAGAACTGCTATACTATAGTAGATTTGCTACGCCAGTATAAGGTCATAGGTTTTATAAATGTTTTTTATTAAAAGACCCGGCTGGGCATCGAATCACTTCGTCCAAGAATCACAACTATAACAGAGAGTATGAATCTGGCTGAATGACTCAAGAGAGGCTCCTCGGAGTATCAGGACAAAATGAAATCATATCATCAACCTGATGTGTATTTCAAAACCGAGGGTGATCATGCAAATCAGTGGGGGGTCTACGAATCCCGATCAAAATGGGGGAATATGCCCCAGTATGGCATCAAATGTGTGATAGGTCAGAAAAACTAGATGAGCTCAAATCACCCGTCATCGAATGCGCGATCCAAGTCATCCATGTCTACAACTGAATCAAACCCATAGATAAAAAAGGCATCTCCCGGAAGGAAGCATGATGACATCTAAGTGTCAAAAAGTGCAGGCCTAACTGGGCAACTCCCGAGAGGCTCCCCTGAAGAATCATCGTAAAGATAGTGAATAGATCATCGTCTCGACATACGTCTCGCAAATGAGGATAAGCGTGCAACGCCACCAAGATCTATAAATCTCATCCAGAACGGTAATATGCCCTAGTATGGCATTGAACGTATGATAGGTTAGAGATCGGGCAACATGAAATCATCTATCATCGAACATGCGACATCCGTGAAGATCCATAAATCTCATCTGAAATGGAAAATATGCCCCAGTATGGCATCAAGTGCACAATAGGTTAAAAGAACAAGTGACATGAAATCATCTATCGTCGAACATGTAACCTCTGTGAAGATCCGTAAATCTCATCTGAAACTAAAATATGCCCCAGTATGGCATCGGATGTGTGATAGGTCAGAAGAACAAGTGACATGAAACCATCTCTCATCAAACATGTAATCTTGGTCATCCGAATCCATAACTGAATCATGCCCACAGATTCGAGATGTACCTCTCGGATGGAGAAGCATGATGGCATCTAAGTGCCGAGAAGTGCAGGCCTAGCTGGAAGGCTCTCGAGAGGCTCCACTGAGGAATCATGATAAGGTAACGATCATGTCCACGTCTCAGTGAGCATCTAGTAAATGATGATGATCGTGCAAGTCCATGAGGATCTATAAACCTCTAAATGAAATGGGATATGCCCTAGTATGGCATCAGAGGTACGATAGGTCAAAAATCGGGTGACACCAAATCATCTATCATCAAACGTATGATCCCAATAATCCGAACACAACTAAATCAAACCTACACATCAAAGAGGCGACTCCTAGAAGAAGAAGCATAACGATATCTAAATATCAACTAGATCTCAAACACCTGTCCAAATAAAGGCTGTCGAAGACAACATCTGATCCCATGGCCTCAGGGTGGTCTTAAGACACGAGACGTAACATAGGCTAAGGTGATAGGGTGATAGAAATGAAGGAAAACTAAGCTCAAATACCCAATGATCAAAAACTCACGCCCTCATATATGAAATGCAATATGTATAGTGAATCCCATGAGCCATGGACCTGAGGATGCCTAACGTGAATATGATATCGATGAGGAGATAAATGAAGCAAAATGAACTGATAGTGATATGTGTAATGATGATGCGAAGAGAGTATCAAACCCGAGATGGGTTGCTGTAAGAAAAGAAATAAGACGTGAAGTGAAAATGATGAATCCGTAGCGAAAACGACAATGATGATGAAACAAATAACACAAAGAGTAGTGATCAACTCAAATCAGACATGAAGTGAAGTCACATCAACAATGAACGTAATGATGGAAAGGACAATGACCTAGAGCTCCTAAGAGAAGGTCACTCAGCTCACTCTCAAAGAGATGTGACAAAGCGAATACAAATAACATAGGATCTCAGAGAGCTCACATACAAACTCTCAACAACAAACATACTCGATAAACATGACCCTCAAATATCAATATACATACTCAATGATCGAGAATACTATGCACATACACACATGTGCTTATTTTTCTTTTCATTTTCTTTTTCATTATCATTTCATTTTTTTCATTTTTTTTTATAACATACATACAGATGCACATACCCTGAACATGAACAAATGAACCCCAAGGATGATGTCGACAATGGATAGACACCATCTCAAGTGCTAAGGTAGTAAAAACTCTCTGACGAGATGACCTTCTCAAACTAAGGATCTCTAAACCAATGTCCGTGAGATAGATAGTGGAAATGATGTGACTATCCCCCATGCGATGAACTGAGGAGGATCACCACTTAGGGTGGAGAGAATATGGAACAAAACAAGTAGTAGATAGGATAAGAAGAAGAGATGAGATGAAAATGCAGAGGTGCAGTGATAGGAAAAGATAATGAGAGGAATGTGCCCCTAGGTCCAAGGCTCATGAAACTTCCAAACAATGCATGCATACACTAAAGGGCCCCTATCCCGGTGTGAAAATGTGAGCGAGGCGATAAGAAATAAAGGCTATAATGCGCATGGGAGGCTCAATGGGCTAGCAAAGGACTATATATCAAAAGGAAATAACAAGGTATATGGCTAACCGAACTGATGACCACCCATCCTGCGACCATGGTATCAAAAATAGTACCTCTTTAGCTGATCCACATTGGTCGACTCCGAGAATCGGTTTCCATCTAAATCCATCAACCATGCAGCGCCCTCTGGGGTCAACTCCCTGATGAAATAAGGCCTGCTCCAATTGGGCCTGAACTTCCCTCTAGGATCTCTAATCAATCCCTTGATGACTTTTAGAACCAAGTCACCTATCTGTAATGGTCTAGGCTTGACTCGTTTTTTGAAAGCACGGGCCATCTTCCTCTGATATGAACGAACGTGGTTGACTGCTCTCAATCTCCACTCATCTAGGAGATTGAGCTAATCAAATTGAGCTTGAGCCCAATCTACCTTGAGAATCTGCTGCTTTAGTGCCACTTTCAACGAACCCATCTCAATCTCAACTGGTAGCACCGCCTCCATGTCGTATATCAATGAGTAGGGTGTGGCTCCTATAGAGGTGCGAAAAGAAGTCCGATATGCCCACAATGCGAATGGGAGCTTCTCTGACCAATCTTGAGAAGTCTTAACCATCCTCCATAATATCCTCTTAATATTCTTATTCGCGGCCTCTATTGCCCCATTCGTCTACGGCCTATACGCAAACGACCTATGATGCCGAATGTTGTATCTCTGTACTAAGGCGTCAACCTTTGCTCTGAAATGTACCCCTCTATCTGAAATCAACTCATGAGGGACTCCGTAGCGACACATAATGTGTGATCTGATGAAACTAGCAACTCCAACTGATGTCAGCCTCGCATATAAGGCAGCCTCCACCCACTTGGTGAAGTAATCGATGGCGACCAAGATGAACTCATGACCATTGGAAGATTTTGGTGAAATATTCCCGATGATGTCAATACCCCATACAGAAAATGGCCATGGCAAAGTCAGTGCATGCAACTCCGAGGGCGGCACGTGAATGAGATCTCCATGTATCTGACACTCGGGACATCTCTGAACAAATTGGCAACAATCCGTCTCCATGGTCAACCAAAAATAGCCAGTCCTCATGATCTTGCGGGCCAACATATGCCCTCCCATATGTGGTTCGCATACTCCCGCATGAACCTCTCTCATCACTCTATCGGCAAAGGCTCGATCCAAGCACAATAATAACATCCCGTCAGCTGATCGTCTATACAATGTCTTGCCACAAATCACAAATCGGATGGCTAACTGTCTCAATGCCCTCATATCCTTGGTCGTGGCAACCTCAAGGTACACGCCAAGTCTCAGAAAGTGATATATGTCATGGTACCAAGGCAAACCATCGTTTATCTTCGTATCATCAATTAGACAACAGTACGCAAGAGCAGATCTCGACTCGATCAACAATGGGCGAACAGTGGCACCAGTAGGAATGTCAATCATGGAAGACATAGTAGCTAAGGCATCAACAAACTGGTTCAGCGCTCTAAGCAGATGTGTGTATCTTAAATCATCAAATCTCCCGACCAATAGCTTTAAATACGCGTGGTAAGGCCTAAGCTTCGCATCTCTAGTCTTCCACTCGCTCTGAATATGTCTTAATACCAGATTGGAGTCACCAAACACCTCCATCTATCTAATCCCGAGCTCGAGAGCTGTCTCTAATCCCAAAATACGAGCCTCATACTCAACAATGTTGTTCGTGGCAGGATGTCGATCCGAGAATGCCAAACAAACAGATCTGGGAATGTGATCTCCATGAAGGGATATCAACAAGATGCCTATCCCGTATCCAGAATGGTTGGCTGCGCCATCAAAGTACATGCGCCAACCTGATAACTGGTCACAGCTGCGACATCCTCGTCTGGGAAGTCATCATCAATGGCTCTGCCATCGGAAATCGGTAAAGAAGCTAGGTGATCCGCGACAATGCTCCCTCTAATGGACTTTTGAGTGACATAATGGATGTCAAATTCAGTCAGAAGTACCAACTATCTCATGAGGCGACCGACCAAAGCGGGCCTATCAAACAAATATCTCAAAGGATCTAGACGAGATATCAAATGCACTGAATACTCAATCATATAATGTCTCAGTCGGCGAGTGGCCCAAATCAATGCCAAGCAATAGCGCTCAATCATGACATATCTCGTCTCGTAGTCTAGCATCCTCTTACTCAGATAATAAATGGTTTGATCCTTACCCGAATCATCGAGCTGAGCCAACATGCATCCCAACGCCACGTCTGAGACGAATAGGTATAGGAGTAAAGGACGACCTGGTGTAAGAGGCGCTAAGACTAGGGGTGACAACAAGTACTCTCGGATCCTCTCAAATGCGCGCTGACACTGATCATCCCAAATAGTAGGTTGACTCTTTCTCAAGAGTCGAAAAATGGGCTCACAGATGTCTGTCAATCTGGCGATGAATCTATTGATATGCTGAAGTCTACCCAAGAAGCCTCTGACCTCTCTCTCTGTTCTTGGTGCAGGCATGTCAAGGATGGCTTTGATCTTATCCGGATCTACCTCTATGCCTCTCTCACTGACCATATACCCCAAGAGTTTCCTAGAAGTCACTCCGAAAGTGCACTTCTTAGGGTTCAGTCTCAATCTGAACTGTCGGATCCTCTCAAAAACCTCTCCAGAGCTGCTAGGTGATCTGGTCTGTCTCGGGATTTCACTATCATGTCGTCTACATAAACCTCGGCATCTCGATGCATCATGTCATAGAAGAGGGTGGTCGCCACTCTCTGATAGGTGGCTCCTACGTTCTTCAGTCCAAATGGCATGACTCTATAGCAATAAGTACCCCACTCGGTAATGAAGAACGTCTTCTCCATGTCCTCTGAAGCCATCAAGATCTGACTGTACCCAAAAAATCCGTCCATAAAGGACAACATCGAATGACTTGCCGTACTGTCAACTAGCATGTCGATATGTGGAAGAAGAAAATCATCCTTAGGACTGGCCTTCTTGAGATCTCAAAAATCAACACAAACTCTCACCTTACCGTCCTTTTTGGGAACAGGGATGACATTAGCCAGCCACTCCGGGTACTCGACCACTGATAAGAATCCTACACTGAGCTGCTCCTGAATATCCTCCTTGACCTGCAAGCTCCAATGAGGATGCAATCGTCTCAACTTCTGCTTAACCGGTCTGGCATGGGGCAGAAGTGGCAAACGATGCTGGACAATAGACGGATCAAGGCCTGGCATGTCCTCATAAGACCATGCGAAAACGTTCAAGTATGCTCTCAACAACTGGATGAGGCTATCCCTCTCATCAACAGATAAATTTGATCCGGTCCTCAACTCCCTAGGCTGATCTACTATGCCAAAATCAACAATCTTTGTGTCCCCTACAGCAGGTGAAACTGTCTCATCAACGGGATCCGAATCAGAAACAGAAGACGAGTCATCGTCTGAATCACGCTGTGCAATCTCATCATCAATGTCAAAAATCTGTGATGTAGGTGAAGATGGTACGGATAAAGCGATAACATGACAGATAGGCAAATACTCAAAGATGCTCAAATCCATAAATGAAAAGTTATAAACATAGTTATGACGGGAGTCAAATCCCGATAAAACATCAAAAGAAAGAGATGGGTCCACAAAGTCGGGCGCTCCCTCAACTAGGCCAACAGGGCCATCAAACAAACCATCAACAACTATAACATCCTCAGCGATCTCCGGAGCGGGGGCGACCTGGATCTCCTCAACGACAGACACCCCGAAGAAATCAAATGGTGAAACGAGCTCAAGCGGGGCTATCTCTTTGATCTAGCTTAAGTTCATCGCGAGCATCTCATCAACGTACTCGTCATGTGGCGCGGCTCCATCTACTATGTCGCTGATCTCGACAAATGTCCCGTGATCATCGATCTCATCCGAGAAGCAAAACGTCATAAGGCTCGTGCGATCTAGGAAGGAATGAGCGATCAACGAAGAAGTCAAAGGGCTAAGGGCTCTGTCACTCAACCGTGATTGCTGGACGATGCGCTGAAGCTCGGCCTCCTGGGTGGTGCTGAGTCCTCCAATGATCCCATCAGATGGTGCATGTGGCTCTGATGCCCTCACAAAGTAATAGGCTAGGTTCATGGTGTATGGGCGAACAGGATAATAAAAAAACGTATGAGTCAGTCCAGCCTTCACCCTCTCCTTGCGCAATCGCGTCATATAACGATAATCGACCTCAATCGGAATGAATTCGAGCCCAAACGATACGTCGTGATCAGGGAAGGCCAAGAACTCACTAGGCTCGTGCTGACACCGCCCTAACCCCATGCCGAGAAGATAAGACATGCTCCGCATAATATCAAGCACCATCGTGCTACTATGCTGGTCGAAAGACATGACTACAAAGTCTTAACAGAAATCCTCCATCTCCAGAGTCTACACCTCGTCAAAGGTGAATCCGGTCAGAAAAAAATCATCATCAGTGTGACTAATCTCAAGTACAGGCTTGGCAGAAATGAACATATCCCCCCAGACTGCACCACGATGACCTGGCCATCGTGAATAAGCTTCACCTTCTGGTGAAGGGAAGAAGGAATGGCCCCAGCTCTATGGATCCATGGTCGGCCCAGAAGCAGGTTAAAGGATGTAGGAATCCTCAAAACCTAAAACACGGCGACAAAAATGGTCGGACCAATCAGTAGCTCAATCTCTAGTGTACCCATAACCTCCCTTCGAGTGCTATCACACGCGCGAACAGTTGAGTGGAGGGACCGAAATCTGATGGTGCGTAACCGAGGGCAATGGCGGTGGCCAGAGGACAGACGTTCAGGGCCGAGCCATTGTCCAGAAGGACATATGGGACAATGTGTAATCCGAGCCCTCTGATGGCAAGTCATCATCGGAGAATACAATGCATGTGGCTCTACCGACCGTCATCATATGAATCAATCCCTCGGGGGAGGTGGTAGTCTCGACTCTGATCTTACTCAAAGCTCGAATCAGAGCATCACCGTGAGTGCTCGAGGATGCCTACAGGCTCCAGATGGAAATATGAGCCTGAGTGCTCTGTGGCTGTCTCAAAATCTCATCGTCCCCTGCTCTGACCTCCTTAGGAGTGGATGTACCCTCAACTGGCCTAACTGCCACGGGAGGTGGTTGTTGCATCACTCTACTTCCTCGGAGAATATACTGAACATCTAAAGCATGAGAATCATCAACATGCGAAGCCTAAACCTCCTTAACATTAGGGATCAAGATGAATGGCGTCTGAACGTAATAACGTGTGAAAGTCAGAGGCTCGGAAGTGGTCGCCCGTATAGATGCTGCCTCGAGAACTAATCGAAATGGAGCGGACATCCGAGGCCCTAGAGTCACCCCACTCATCTCATAAATCACATCTGGCATGATGGGCTCTGGGTCTGAATCGTCCCCACTCAACATGTGGACGTGGTCGTCGATCTCATCGAAGTCCAAGAAATGAATACCATCGGTTGGTGGAGGGATTGCATGTGTGGTGTGGGTCGATAACGGGTTTGTGGTCACACTCGGCTGACCCAAGTGTACCAAACCCTGGTTGATCAAATCCTGGACGGCATGTCTAAGAGCAGTACAACGATCGGTCTCATGTCCAGGCCCCTGATGATATGCACAGTGCAAATCCATTCTGAACTGGGGTGGAATCGGCTGAGGTGGCGGCTTGGGAGTGAGAGCTTAACAACCCTACCTTTATGAGCTTCTGAAGAGCCTGGCTCAATGGCATGCCTAACTGTGAGAATTGCCTCTGTGTCCTCAATGCAAATGTAGCAGAAGTCTGCTGAGCTCTAGGTCGGGGATAAGGCGCTGTGGGTCTCGTAGTGAACATAGCAACATAGCATGGCTGTCCTGCGGGTGTGTAGGAAACTGGGGGTCTCTCAATGCCCTGGGTAGCATAATAAGGCAAAGCCAAAGTTTGTGGCACGTAGGACTGATCATAAGTCGGACGAGGCGCTCGCGGCCTATACTGCTAAGGTGAATAAGAATGATGAGTCTCGGGAAACCTTGGGACCGGCTGATGACGTCTAGGAGGCCTCTGACTGGAAGAACTAATGGCGCTCACATCCACTGATCTCTGTCCTCCAAAGGGCTTCTTCCCCTTCGAATCAAAAGGAGAAGACTCATACCATAATCCTCTAGCTATGCCCTCCTCTATACCGTACAAAGCCTGTACCAAAGATCAAAAATCTATATGTGGAAATCCCATCAAGTGCTGAGCAAATCGAGGCTGCAAACTCCTCATAATCATGCTGATCTAGTCCCTCTCAGATGGTCTATCAATGACCTGCGAAATCTTCTCCCTCCAATGGGAGATAAACGAGGTGACCGACTCCTCCGGCCTCTGTCTCAATGCCTCTAACTCCCTCCTCGATAGGTCAACGATAGTATTAAATGCATACTGTCTCAAGAACTCTTGGGCCAGATCATCCCAAGTCCGACGACGTGATACATCCAAAGAAGCAAACCAACACTATGCAGCGCCACTCAAGGACATGGGGAAAAGCATAATCATCTGAGCCTCGTTCAATCCATGAGCCCTCTTGATCGTACTGTAAAGCCTCAAACAGATGCGGGGGAACCCAATCTCCATTTATCGCTTAATGTCTGGCATCCTGAACTTGGCCGGTAAACTAGCCACTGGTGCTCCATCAAAATCCTCCCAAGTAATGGCTTTGTCTGAAGTCCACAACTGCCTCAACCTCTGCTCAAGCCTATCCATGCGAGCATGTGGGTCCTCTGAGGTTAGAGTAGGCACGGTGATGGGAGGCGGGGTAACCTCGCTCTGATTATGCAGAGTGAACGGCATGGCCTATGGTGCTGACTGACTGGGTGGAAGGGATGGTGGCACTGTAGGGTCATACTGGGCGCCATCCTGAGGTGGGACCTACTAGGCCTGCTGCCCATCTATCCTCCGGCCTAGGCTAGCTATAGCCTCCTGAATCGAAGCCATGACCTCAGCAAACTGATCGACGGTAACTATCTGTGAATCCATATCTCACTTATATGATCTCTGGTCTGACTGGTCCGATACCCTGATCAATCTACCCCCAACTCTAATCCAAGAAGTCGAACCCAAACCAAACGTATCGATACTCCTACAATAGTGGAAATACTAGATAAGATGCGGGGTAAGGGAAACTTCACAAAGAATGTCTATCAAATGTGTCGAAAGGTAACCCGGAAGCAATCAAACTGATATCCAGTCCTGAGCAGATATATAAAAGACTACTGCGAAGGTAACTAAACCTGTCACTACTGAACTAGCTCTGAAGGCCCACAAATGCACCCACGTGTTCGGGAAGGAAAATTCTAATTGAAATGTCTAAGGCTCAATCTACAAGGTCAAGGTGGCTCTAAAAGGAAATAGGTGGACTTTAAAAGATCCCTAGCAGAAGCGATCGTACCCTCCGATGGTACGCAACCCTCTACACGGCTCCGAAGAGACGGGCCGCTTCCATGCAAGGTGGGCATCACCTCAACACATGTACTACCTCGATATCCAAAGGGGTTTCTTATGGCGAAATCACTCGAAACTCTCAACTCTCAGTGGTCAACTAGAGTGCACAATGAGCGGTGCGGGTGCATCCGAAAGCCCTATGAAGCTAAAACAAAAAGAAAAAACACACTGGCTACACAAATATCCATGAAACCTAGCTCAGGGCTATACAGGTCTTCAATGATCGGACTTCAATCAACATCAAAGTGTCGATCACCTCCAGATGCTCCCAAACATCGATATAGCCCGTCACTAGACTCTACTCCTAATCTCTGGCTCAATCAAAATAACAAGCATACAGAAGGCCTCGCACTTGCAATAGTGAGAACCGAAATGAAGGGAATGACCGAGGCCAAGAGAGTTGGAGGTAAGGGGATAGATGTGTCACCCACATGGACAGGCGACATGCAATCACGCAGAAGGAGGACAGTCATGCAACATGCAGTCAAGCAGAGTATAGGATATATCACTCAGGTCCACATACAACTATGACAATCAGATGAAAAGTGATACAGACATCATGCTCGAAGACGATCAAGATAACATACAAGCAAGAGAATCAATAATGTCGAATCAAACGCTATGTAACAATGAATCCACAAATGCAAGGCGATCAGAACAATCATGACAAAAATTAGAATCATTATGCTAAGTAAAGCAAAATAAGCAATCAATGTAATCAACATGTCAATATCCCAAACAAATATAGCAACGAAGATGGAAGAAATAACTATCTCGAAATCCTCAATCAAGACAAATCAATCAACACGATCAACATGTCAAATATCTCAACAAATATATCAATGAAGCGCAAAAAGAATCACTATAGCAGAATCCTCAATCAAGATGATCAACCAATACGATCAACGTGTCAATGTCCCAAGTGAAAACTCAGGAACTCTCAATGTGCAATCAAGAGACGAGTACCCACTGATCGACTCATCAAGCGCCACATTTGCTTCATCTTAAGTTCAAGCTTGACCCTCATGATCCCCCAGTGGAGTCTCCATTTTGTGGACCCCGTATTTTAGCTCATGCGTTTTCCACTCGATGGCGAGCTCGATTTTTGTTTAAAAAATGATTTATTTATTAAAAAAATGACTTGGAGTCGCCCCTTATTTTTGTTTTATTTTAAAAAGAGTAAACAAAATAAGAAAGAAAACCCTAAGTGTGACTGCTTATTTTGGAAAAGGTGGTCTGTGGAAAACTGGATCAGGCTCGGGGGTCAGGTTACTCATCAAGAAGGTACAGTAAAGACCGTAGCACCTCTCTAAATCCCTAAAGTCGGGTCTCTACTAATAAAATGAAGTTGGCGTGGCGACCAATAGGAATATCAACAGATACTCAAATCGACCATGCACACATGAGAATCAAAACATGTATAGAGAATGACTAGAATGGGAATGGATGCATACCTGGGCCACGAACGAGTAATGCGCTATCATAAAAATGGGGTCAGTGTATAATAAAGAGCACAAAACATATCACATACGTCACCAAATAGAAATGAAAACTGTTCGAGGGAAAACTGGATTTTTGAAATTTATTTGAAAATTGGAGTTTTAGAGATTATTTGAAAATTGGATTTTTAGAAATTAAATATAAGAATGAGAATTTTAGAAATTAAATTTAAAAGAAATTGGAATTTTGAAAATTATTTGAAAGTTTGGGATTTTTTTTTTAGAAATTAAATTATGGAAATTGGGACTTTAAAAATAAAATTTTGAAAGAAATCAGAATTGAAAGTTATTTGAGAAGTAGAAACTATGAAAATTGAATTATAAAAATTGGAAATCTTGGAAATCGTTCGAAGATAGATTTTTTAGAAATAAATGAATAAAATGATAATAATAATGATAATAATAAATAAGTAACAAAATAAATACGAGAATTGGAACATTGGAAATTGAAAAAAATTAAGTTCGGAAATTAGAAAATTGGAATTTCAGATAACTAAATTTGGGAATCGGAATTTTGAAGAATTATTTAAAGACGAAATTTTAATAAACGAATAAGAAATGAATAAGTGAATAAATAAATTAATGGAATAATAATAATGACGAAATAATAAAGATTAAGTAAATAATTGTGAAAAATAAAATTTTAGATATTGGAGATTGAATTTAGAGATTGAGAATTTGAGAAATTATTTAGAGATGAGATTTTTAATAAATGAATAAGTGAAGAAATAAATGAATAGAATAATAATAATGACGAAATAATAAAGATTAGATAAATAATTGCGAAAAATAGAATTCTAGAGATTGAAAATTGAATTTGGAGATTAAAAATTTAAGAAATTATTTAGAGATGAGATTTTAAATATATGAATAAGTGAATAAATAAATGAACGGGATAATAATAATAATGAAAAGAATCATTTAAACAACTGAATGTGAATAGTGGGATTTTTTAGATTGGAAATTAAATTTGGAAAACAGGATTATGAAAAATTGAACTTTAATTATTGGAATTTGTAAAATAAATAAATGGAATGATAATAATAATAATGTTTAAACGAATGAACGTGAATAGTGGAATTTTTTAGATTGAAGATTAAATTCGGAAGTCAGATTTTTTAATAATTGAACTTTAATGATTTGAATTTTTAAAATAAATAAATATGGAATAATAATAATAATAACCAAAATAATGTTTAAACGAATGAACATGAATAGTGAAATTTTTAATATTGAAAATTAAATTTGAAAATCAGATTTTTGAAGAATTGAACTTCAATTATTAGAATTTTTAAAATAAATAAATAAATAAATATAGAATAATAATAATAATAACAAAAATAATGTTTAAACGAATGAACGTGAATAGTGGAATTTTTTAGATTGAAAATTAAATTCGAAAATCAGATTTTTGAAGAATTGAACTTTAATCATTGGAATTTTTAAAAGAAAGAAATAAATAAATATGGAATAATAATAATGATAATAAAAATAATGTTTAATGAATGAATGTGAATAGTGAAATTTTTTTGAGATTGAAAATTAAATTCGGAAGTCAAATTTTTGAAGAATTGAACTTTAATTATTAGAATTTTTAAATGAAATAATAATAATGAAAATAATATTTAAACAAATGAACATGAATAGTGGAATTTTTTAGATCGAAAATTAAATTTGAAAGTCAGATTTTTGAAGAATTGAACCTTAATGATTTGAATTTTTTTTAAATAAATAAATAAATAAATATGGAATAATAATAATAATAATAACAAAAATAATGTTTAAATGAATGAACGTGAATAGTGGAATTCTTGAGATTGAAAATTAAATTTGAAAATCAGATTTTTGAAGAATTGAACTTTAATGATTGAAATTTTTAAAAGAAATAAATAAATATGGAATAATAAAAATAATGTTTACACGTATGAACATGAATAGTGGAATTCTTGAGATTGAAAAATAAATTCGAAAATCAGATTTTTGAAGAATTGAACTTTAATGATTGGATTTTTTTAAAAGAAATAAATAAATAAATATGAAATAATAATAATAACAGAAATAATGTTTAACGAATGAACGTGAATAGTGGAATTTTTTAGATTGAAAATTAAATTCGGAAGTCAGATTTTTGAAAAATTAAACTTTAATTATTGGATTTTTTTAAAATAAATAAATAAATAAATAAATATGGAATAATAATAATAACAAAAATAATGTTTAACGAATGAACGTGAATAGTAGAATTTTTTTTAGATTGAAAATTAAATTCGAAAGTCAGATTTTTTAAGAATTGAACATTAAATTTTTAAAAAAATATATAAGCAAATAAGTAAATAGAATAATAATAACAAGAATAATAATTAAATAAATAAACATGAATATTGGAATTTAAAAATGTGAATTTTAGACAGTTACATGATAACAGAATTTTTTTACAAGAACTATATTTTTAACATATAAAGAAGAAGAATCAAGAGGGCCAAACACTAGGCCAATGGGGTCTACACCTAACAAGCAACGGACTAGGTCCATAAAAACCAAATAGCCTTCAGTAAAGCCCAATCATAGAGGGCCCAAATGAACATTACCAATCAAGTTCAAGGTTCATCATTCATCATTGTGAGAAATCAAATGTGCCAAAGAGAGGCACACAGAAGGTTCATAAGAGTGTTTGTTCCACATTCTATCCCAGTCCACTAACATGATAAAACAACAGCAAAAACAATAACGCAAGTCAACAAATCTGAATCTTCAATCCTAAAAGGGAAACTAAAATAAAGCCCCCGTTGAAAGCAGCTTGGTCCATTCTCTGAAGACAATAAACGAACAAACACAGAACTCAAAATTTCAAGTTTGCTTAACGAACCTGTCTTCTCTCGCTGTGATCTTCCCCTCTGGTCGTTCTCGTTCTCCTTCTCCTTCCTGTTATGGAATCTGCTTCAGCTCCAGGAATCTTTTTTCTCAATCTCCCTTTTTTCCCGCTACTTCTCGTCCTCTTCAGCCGCCCAAATACTGCTCGCCCCCGTCCCATCTCATGGCCGCCCAACGCAGCCCATTCTGTCATCTCTGGCCGCCTCCAACGGCTGACCCTCGGGGTGGTAAAAAGAGAGAAAAAAAATAAAAAAAATTTCTGTCTCTAAAGGGTCTACAAATGTATTTAAATATTTGTTTGATTCCTTAAAGATATTATTTTTTAATTAATCAAAGCTATTATTTAGGAAGATTTGAAAATTCATATTTTGATAGTCTTAATCATTTTAAATATTATTCTTTAATTAAAAATAATATTTAAAAAGATTTAGAAGATTATATTTAATTTATTTCTTTATAGGACTTGATAATTACCTTTTTTTAGTTATTGAATTTATCAATTTTTGTTTTTTCTAACCATTGAGTGTGTGACTCATGTTATATAGATTTTTTGTTTAAATATTATTTAAAAAAAAAAGGTAACTTACAAAATATTAAAGGTTCTACCATAAAATTGTTAACTAAAATTTGTCTTATCAAAAGATGAGTTCAATATAAAAAAATAAATTTACATTTTTCATTGAACTCATTTTTTAAGAGATGAGCTTAATATATAAATACTAAACTCATCTTTCCGAAAGAAAAGTTTGTTGAAAGATACTAGACTTAGATTTTCATAAAACAAATTCCATGTAAAAATGCTTGTAGACCCCCTTTGGTAGTGAGGACCCGGGAGGTTTGTTTTTTTTTGGATTTTCATTATATTGTTAGAAGGGGTAGGGGACCCCCAGCTAGAGAGGAGCAGAGACGCCATGCTGATGATGAAGGTAGCCACCAGATGGGACGTGTAGCAGGGGGCAGAGTGGCTTGCGGTGGAAGATAGAAACAGGAGAGAAAAAGGATATACGAGGGGGGGAGTCTGATGGGAGGGAGGGGGCCATTAGAGGAAGCCATTAGGGGAGTCACAGAGAAGGGAGCTTGCTGGTTCCATTGATCTTAGAGGAGAACTTACTAGAGAAGGAGATAACAGAGAAAGAAGGCAGCTGCAGGTGAGTTTGGGGTGAGTCTCTTGCTCCCTTTTGATTCATATTCTCCTCATCCCTTTCTCATTTTGGTTTGCTTTGCATTGCTCATCAGTCCGGGTTGGATTTCATGTTGAATTTCATTGATTTTTTTGGATCACTTGTTTGTTGTCGTTGATCTTGCCGTTATCCTTATGGTTTAGTTTGGAGTTGATGAGATCTGTTTCTCACGTATTTTGTGGCTCTGGCTTGAGATCTTCCCACCTGTATCTGCCCATGGATACCACCCGACATGAGGCTTGATACACTCATGTTTTTCTACTTTATTCCTTGATTATCTTTCCCTCGTTTTTTGTTGTTTTGGCTCCTATATTTGTGATCCTTTCTATGAATGAAGGCCTATACACAAAGGCTGTTTCTTGTATTTGATAAAACCGATTGAGCCACCCATGGTTTCAGATGAAGCAGAGACGTTAACGAGATGTATGCTCTGTTTTTTAGGATCTTTGTTCTTCTTTTAATATCTGTAAACAGAGAAGCTTGCATGCAAAGAGTCATCATCCAAAACTGGCAGCGTGTTAGGCCTGAGGTTAAACAAGAGTGACAAATGTAAGAACAGTGAGGGAAGAGAGCCATTTTTTTCAGTCACTGGGCTGCCATATTTTTATCACCGGGCTGTTGATTTCTTTTCATCACCGGACTGCTATTCTTTTTCATCACCGGGCTACTGACTTTTCTTTATCACCGGGCTGCTCATCCACCATAGCATCAACTCCATGTCACAGCTGGTTCTTTTTCATTCGTCGCCGCACCAACTGCACACCCCATTTTTTTGGTACCTTCACGGCCATTAGGTATGTCAGCTGTTTTTTTACATATATATGCATAAAGTTTCAGCAACAGTGAAGGCTCGGAGCATTTTTCCAAGTAGAATTATTATTATAATAGGGTAAGTGGTTTGACTTTATTTACTAGCTCCAGCACACTTTTTTTGGTCTATATGGTCATATGGATATGGTTGCAAAGTATGGGATCACCTTATTATCCAATGGACAAAATTATAAGTGGACCTTCCGGGAAGAGACTTAAAAAAATAGGTTTGTGGGGCCTTTTCTTTCCATTTATTGATTCCTCATGTTGTGTACACGTTTTGATGGTAAGCCACTTTTTATTTTATTTCATTCTATTATTTTATTAGTTTTCTTCAACTTTTGATGCCCAAAAATTTCATTTTCAAAATTTTAATCTTAAAATAATATACAAAAAAAAACTCTAGTTTTAATTTAATTTCTCAAAGCTCCAATTCTAATTTAATTTTTCAAAAGTTCCCATTTTTAAAAATTTAGTTTTCAATACTTTAACTTCCCAAACTTTAATTATTTTCAAATTTTATTTTTTAAAAATTCTATCATTAGACAATTACGATTTTTCGACTTCCAAATTTAATTTTCAATTTCAAAAATTCAAATATTCACGCTTATTCATTTAATCATCATTCTCATTATTATTATCATTCTATTTATTTATTTATTTTAAAATTCTATTTTTAAACATTTTTTTTCAAAATTCCAATTTCTAAATTTAAACCCCAATTTCTGAGATTCCAATTTTTATACCAATTCATCTAATCATCATCATTTTGTTCAGTTGTTTATTTTTAAAATTCAATCTTTAAATAACTCTTCAAAATTCCGATTTCTAATTTTAAATTTCAGTTTCCAAAATTTTAATTTTCACATCAATTTATTTAATCATCATTATTTTATTTATTCATTTTAAAATTCCGTTGTTAAACAATTCTTCAAAATTTTCGATTTTCAAATTTTATTTCCAAAATTCCCATTCTTAAATTCAATTCCCAAGGCTCCAATTATCAGATAATCTTCGGGACTTCAATTTTTAAATAAATTTCAAAAATCCAGTTTTCACTCGAACAGTTTTAATTCCACTTTGGTTTTCAAATAATCTTTTTTTTCTCTTAATTTTATATAAGCATGAATGTCATTTTCATAATTTCGGAACAATGGAATTTGTGAGATTAATTCATACAAGATCAATCGGGCTTTGGTGGGGGTCCAACATATGTGATTTCCTTATGATTGATTGATTGTTTGTTTGATTTAATTGTCATACATGATCAATTTTATTCTGCTCTATGACATGCTCGAAATTATTCCTTAATTGCGTGCTAATTTCACTTCTTGATAGCGCTTTATGGATTACTGCCCAGGTACGCATCCACACCCGCTCGGGTCATTTTCTGTATGCATGTCTAGATTCTCACATGTGCATGATCACTCTGAGTATTCATTGATTCCCTCATCAATTGCCATGATTGCTTCATTTTATTAGTAGAGACCCGACTTTAGGGACTTAAAGGGGTGCTACGGTCCGTACCGTACCTTCCCGATAAGTAACCTGACCCCCGAACCCGATCCGGTTTTTCGCAAACCGCCTTTTCCAAAATAAGGAGTCACACTTAGGGTTTTTCTTTCTTATTTTGTTTACCCTTTTAAAAAATAAAACAAAAATAAGTGGCGACTCCAAGTCATTTTTCTTAATCAAATAAAAATCAAATTTTCAAATAAAAATCGAGCTCACCATCGAGTGGGAAACGCATGAGCCGAAATGCGGGGTCCACAATGCTTAACTTGTTTTTTCAAAAGGCGAGGCTTATATGAAAATCTATTTTTTTTTCTTGAACTTATTGTTCCTAAAAGGTGAGTTCAATGTTGTTGTTGTTTTAATTTAATTTAATTTTTTTTTTTTTTTACCCCACACTATACATTGATAAGGATATACAATCAAGTTGAGAAAGTCAAGGGAGAAAATCAAGGGATTTCCAAGTTTTGAATATTTTGGAATATTTGTAGTTATACCATTTATTTGTATAGTTACTCAATTTATTTTGTTTCCTATTTCTTTGTAATCAGTTTCCTATTTTCGTGCTCATGCAATCTGTATATATACTAACCATATCAATGAGAATCAGTAGTAATAATTCTTCAATTTCTCTCTTCCAAAAATCCTTTATGGTATCAGAGCAAAGGTTTTTTCTTTAATTTTTTTTTTTTTTCCCAGCCACGTTCTTCAATCTTCAGCAAGCCTTTCATCCTCCTCATTCCAATGGCCACTGAGAATTCTCAACTCATCATTCCTAATGCCCAGGAACCCACAAAACCACTAACCATGATTACTATCCATAACTCCATTAAACTCACACCCACCAACTATCTTTCTTGGAAAACCCAAATGGAAGCCATTCTCATCGGCTATGATCTACAAAAATTCATTGATGGATCCCACCCTGCTCCTCCAACCACCATCACCACCAATAATGTTGTCTCTACTAACCCTGCATACCAAACATGGCTACGTCAAGACAAACTATTATTTGGAGCCCTTGTCGGCACTCTCTCATCTACTCTAGTTCCTCTCATCACCCAATCAAAAACCTCTTATGAAGCCTGGCAAATATTGGCCAACACCTATGCTCGCCCATCTCGTGGCCATATCAAGCAACTCAAAGACCATCTTAAAAACATCACCAAAGGTTCTCAGTCCATTACAGACTACATGCAGTCCATTAAAACCCGGGCCGATGAACTTGCTGCTCTTGGTAAGCCTCTTGACCAAGAAGATCTGATTGAAAAAGTACTTGAAGGCCTTGATGAAAATTATCAGTCCATCATTGATGCTGTCAACGGTCGTGATTCCACCATCTCTTTTGATGAACTCCATGAAAAACTCATCAACAAAGAATTGTCTCTCCGCAACAAGATAAGCCCCTCACCCTTACCGGCATCTGCTCATGCCACCAATGTTCGCTTCACTCCATGGTCTGTCACCAATCGCACTCCTCGGCTCCCTAGGTCCACATCCGCACCCACTCAAGGTATCATAAGAAATTCTCCCACCAACACCCGTGACAACCGTTCTCTTGCTCGTCCATTCCTTGGTCGCTGCCAATGGTGCAGTACTCAAGGTCATGTAGTCTCCCGCTGTACTCTTTTCCGACAACAGTTTCCACAGGTGCAGCCAGCTTCTCGTCCCGACAATTCATCACAATCTCGACCACCAGCTCCTTGGCAAGCTCAAGCAAATGTTACAACCACCATTCCCCCCAACACCACATGGCTACTTGATAGTGGAGCCTCACATCATGTCACCACTGACCTACACAATCTTGCTCTCCACAATCCTTTTGATGGCACAGATGAAATTATGATCGGCGATGGCTCTAGTCTCCCCATATCTCACACTGGTTCCACCTCTCTTACCACTCCCTCTCATTCCTTTACTCTATCTAATGTTTTATGTGTTCCTACCATGAAACGTAATCTTATTTCTATTTCTCAATTTTGCAAGTCTAACAATACTTCCATTGAGTTCTTACCCTCTTCTTTTCATGTGAAGGATCTGCACACGGGGGCAATTCTTTTGCAGGGTCGAACTAAGGATGGTGTGTATGAATGACCACTCTCCACTACCCAGTCACGTCCTCTAATTGCGGTTTCTAGTGTCAAGACCACTTTGTCCGAGTGGCATCATAGGCTCGGTCATCCTTCTTTGTCAATCTTCAAAAATATCATGTCTTCATTTCATTTAGATGTCTCTCGTCCATCCAATTTCAATTTTAATTGTAATTCGTGTCAATGCAATAAAAGTCATAAATTATCATTTTCTACTTCTACTCTCTCTACCTCTTCCCCTCTTGAAGTTATATTTACTGATATATGGACATCACCAGTCTACTCTACTGATAACTTTAAATACTATGTCATCTTTGTCGACCATTTTACAAAATATATCTGGCTTTATCCCCTCAAATGCAAATCCGACACGCATGATGTCTTTGTGCGCTTTAAGGCCCTAGTCGAAAAATTCTTTAACCGTCCAATTATAACTCTCTACTTTGACAATGGGGGGGGGGGGGGAATATCAAGCTCTCTCCTCATTCTTAACAATCAACGGGGTCTCACACCTTACTTCTCCACCTCACACTCCTGAACACAATGGGTACTCTGAACGTCGTCATCGTCACATTGTCGAAACGGGTCTTTCTCTACTTACCCATGCACCCATGCCTCTATCATATTGGCCTTTTGCCTTTTCTACTGCCGTCTACCTCATCAATCGTCTTCCTACATCGACTCTAAACCACCTCTCACCATATTTCAAACTCTTTGGCACATTCTCTAACTACTCCAAACTTCGAAGCTTTGGATGTCTTTGCTATCCTTGGCTTCGCCCATACACATCCCACAAACTCGAGTCTCGTTCCTCCCCTTGCGTCTTTGTCGAGTACTCTCCTACTCAAAGTGCCTATCTATGTCTTGACACATCCACCGCTCGTCTATACACTTCCCGTCATGTCCGCTTTGTTGAGTCAATCTTTCCCTTTGTCACTTCTCATACTTCTCTTCCTCGCGCCACTTCATCCACCATCTCTGAATGGTGCTCTATCACTTTACCAGTCGTGGCCACACCATCCGTGAATGTCGGCTCTGCTCCCCCATCAAGTCTGCTCACTCCTACCGCACCAAGCCAATCCCAAGACCCAAGCCAAAATAATACCACCTATGCCACACCTACACCAGAGCCTGACAGCCATTCCAGTGTGCCCGTACCAGAAACCAAGTGCGACTATGCCAATAACCCACCCCTCCCGCCTACTCAAAATGACCCTAATCAACCACCCGACCTCTCACCCTCACCTCATGTCATAGTCACTCGCTCCAAACATAACATCCATAAACCAATTCAAAAGCTTAACCTCACAGCCCAACTCCAACAACCTACCCTTGAACCCACCACTGTTACCCAAGCCCTCAAGGACCCTAAGTGGTGACAAGCTATGTCTGCAGAGTTTGATGCTTTACTACGTAATGGGACATGGGACCTAGTGCCATCTCATCCCACTCAAAATTTGGTTGGTTGTAAGTGGATCTTTCGCACTAAATATTTACCTAATGGCTCCATAGACAGGTACAAAGCTTGATTGGTTGCTAAAGGCTTCCACCAACGCCCTGGCATTGACTACTCTGAAACCTTCAGTCCCGTCATCAAACCTACCACTGTCCGCCTTGTTCTCAGCCTTGCGGTCAGCCAGGGTTGGTCACTAAGACAACTTGATGTCAACAATGCCTTTCTTCACGGCACTCTCACTGAGGATGTGTTTATGTCTCAACCACCGGGCTTCATTGATCGTGATCATCCTCATCATGTCTGCAAGCTACGCAAGGCTATCTATGGCCTCAAACAAGCCCCACGTGCCTGGTATCATGAGTTGCGCCAATTTCTTCTCCAATTTGGCTTCATCAATTCCATTGCCGATACCTCCTTGTTCATCTTCAATAACCATGGCACCATTCTTTATCTGTTAGTTTATGTCGACGATATCATTATCACTGGGAATAATGTTGAAGCAGCGCAGACTTTCATTCAACAACTTTCTCAGCGTTTCTCTCTCAAGGACCTTGGCCCCCTGACATACTTCCTTGGAGTGGAAGTTACCTCCCACACCAATGGTCTTTTCCTCAGTCAACGCAAATACATTGCCGATCTACTTAACAGAACTCACATGACTGAAGCCAAGCCTGCTCCTACACCACTAGCAACTAGTCCAATTCTCACTTTACAATCAGGAACCCCACTATCTGACCCAACCGAGTATCGAACAGTGGTTGGTAGCCTCCAGTATCTCTCCCTCACTCGGCCGGACATTGCCTATACGGTGAACAAACTCTCTCAGTTTATGCATCAACCAACAAGTGACCACTGGAATGCAATCAAGCGTCTGCTGCGGTATCTCTGTGGCACCTTAGACCACGGCATCACACTTCGTCGGACCTCCCCACTAGCACTTCATGCCTTTTCTGACTCTGATTGGGCAGGTAACAAAGATGATTTCACCTCCACCAGTGCATACATAATCTATTTGGGTCACAACCCTATTTCTTGGAGCTCTAAGAAACAGCGAACTGTGGCTCGCTCTTCCACTGAGGCTGAATACCGATCGGTGGCCTCTACTGCTGCAGAAATTCGTTGGATTTGCTCTCTCCTCACCGAACTCGGTGTCACTCTTCCTCAACAACCAGTTATTTATTGTGATAATGTTGGTGCAACAAATCTCTGTTCCAATCCGGTCTTTCACTCGCGCATGAAACATGTTGCCCTCGACTATCACTTTATCCGAGAACAAGTTCAAAATGGTTTGCTACGAGTGTCCCACATCTCTGCCTCTGATCAACTCGCCGATGCTCTTACCAAACCTCTTGCTCGTCCTCAGTTTGACTCACTCAAGGCCAAGATTGGACTTGCTCCACGGCCGTCCATCTTGCGGGGACATGATAAGGATATACAATCAAGTTGAGAAAGTCAAGGGAGAAAATCAAGGGATTTCCAAGTTTTGAATATTTTGGAATATTTGTAGTTATACCATTTATTTGTATAGTTACTCAATTTATTTTGTTTCCTATTTCTTTGCAATCAGTTTCCTATTTTCGTGCTCATGCAATCTGTATATATACTAACCATATCAATGAGAATCAGTAGTAATAATTCTTCAATTTCTCTCTTCCAAAAATCCTTTATACATGACATTATAGATTTTATTGATAAGAGATATATACTATGAGACAATGTTCAACTTATCATAATTAAATTTAAATATTGATATTTAATTTCTTATTAGTTCCATGAATCATTAACTTAGTTTGAATATACAATGGTTTCATTCAGAATAACTTTCTTTTTTTCACTTTAGTGGGAAGCTGAAGTTATAATTTCTCAATGATAATTTTGGGCAATATAAAAATTTTATTAATCATGAAAGAACTTATATTAGTCAAAATAAAGCTTTTATAAAAAGTAAAAAAAAAAACTTAGCTTCCATATCTTCATTTTAAACCATAAGCTCTCTTAAGAAAATTTATTACATAGAAGTCCTTGAGTTTATGAAAGAGTTTTTGACTTCTCAAAAATCAATCCAAATAGGATTGATAAATTGTAGATGGTTATAATATAATATTACAGAATATAAATGTTATTTTCACTTCTATATTTTCCATGGAATTATTTATTTATTTGAATAAAGATTTTTCCTTCGTTATTTTTTTGTGCCTTTAAAAAATAAAAAAATTATTTTAAATCTTAGGCACGATAATGCTTAAGTATTTAATAATTTTAATTAGATAATTAAATTTTATTTTATATATAAAATAATTAATTAAATTTTATATTATATTTTATATATATAAATTTAATTAATAATTTAATAATTATATTTATTTATGTTTAAATCAAATTAACAATAAGTTCAATGCAACTAGAAAAAGGTAGCATATATTTATTATTTTAAAGTGGATTTTGATTTTAAATTATTGCAAGCGTATTTACTTAACTAACCAATTAGTTGAAGTTCACTTAGCTAATCCTTTAATTTAATCCTGACGTTGACAAGAACCATGCCGGCAATAATTATAAAAAGAGAAATGCATCAAGCTAAAGCTAATTTTATTAATTCGAGTTTAATAAATTTTAGGTGGGTGCCCTTACCTAATCTTTAAAATTAATCTTCAAGTTGATCATAAGAACTAAGCCGACCATAATTATAAAAACAAAAAAACGACAAACTAATTCCATCAATTTTATTCTCTCAAATTTAATAAATTGTAAGTAAGTTCTCTTATCTAATGTTTTAAATTAATCTTGATATAGATAAGAACCTTGCCAACCATAATTATAAAGAGAGAGAAATGACAAACTAATTTAATTGGCTAATTTTAAATAACTCAAGCTTAATGAATTGTAAGTAGGTTAATGTCTTGCCTAACCTTTTAAATTTAATTTTGAGATCAATAAGAATCATATAGGCCATAATTATAAAAAGAGGAAAAACATAAGCTAAAGGAATACAATCAAAACCAATTGTATATGCAGATAGTGATTACCTTTTAAATCTTCACAAGGTTAGATCTTGAACATGATATGTATTTGCATGTGGTAATCATAATGATGATATTAAACAAACAATGGTAGTCATTTTTTCAAATCATTAAAAAATACATAATACAATATTATATATATAATTGCACATATTAAAAGAAAATATATTAAGGGTGATAGAAGTAAGCATATATCATTCAAGTTCTTTTATATTCATAAACTTCAAAAGAGTAGTAAGATCAATATTCAAAAAGTAAAATCAAATTATAATTTAGTAAACTTATTCACAAAAGCATTGTCAACTTCAACTCTCAAGAAGCTTATAGATAATATTGGAATGTGACAACTCAAAGATCTTCACATTGGGTTAATATGAATATAATCATGTCAACATAAGGGGAGCACATAAATAAGGATGTTTGTAACATCCTATGCCTCTAGGCTAGGGGCAGCCTTATCAATTTCACATGTCCATAAAAATAATGAAATCACAATCACACACAAGACAATGAATTTTACGTGGAAAAATCTCATGCTAATATGGAGATACAAAACTATAGGGTCTAAGATCTCTAATCTAATAATTCACAATATTAGATCAAAGTACATAGATTTATCTGATAGCTTTACCCTAAAAACTCACTCCTACCTATAACTTGATTCATGTCTCAATGCTCTAGTGAATTCACCTCAGCCTTTAGGAAGATGCAAGTCCTTGTAACAAACCAAAATTCGATTAGTGAATTCTTTGTTGAGAGTTTGTGAATGATAGAGCAAGTTGGGGTTGATTCTATTAAAGCATCCAACCCAAAAACATATTTAGGTAAAATATATATAGGCCTAAGATCCTAGATGGTTGGAAATGAAATTTTCTTAAAAAATAAAATATTAAATTTCCAAAATTAATTAAGAAAATAATTTTTGTTTAAAAAATAAAATATCAACTTCTATAAATTAATTAAGAAATTCTTAAAAAAAAAAATCTCAAAGTTGTCAAAAATTAATTAAAATATTTTAGCTCAATTTTAAAATTTCATATCCAACTCTACCTCAATAAAAAAAATAACTTGCCTTTAATAAATATTTTTACACTTACTTGTAACAATATGGTTAAATGAGTAGTAACATTTAATCTTCAATGGAGTAAAAAAATTCCTATACTAGAACAAAAAAGATTTCTTACTGGAACTAAAATCAAATTGACAACATCTGACAATTATTATAGACTTCAATATATTTTTTGAATTTATTTTTAAAATTATTTTATAAATATATTCTATTAAGTAAAAGAGCCCCAATAATTGCCACCTATCTTAGCCATCTCTTACCTATAATTGCATACAAGGGCTCTGCTTGCGGACACCTAGCTAGCCTACACCCCATGTTTTTTCTTTTTCTTTTTTTATTTCCCATGAAAGAAATGTATAGAATTATGGTTATATTTTATTCTATGGCATGTACCAAAAGATGGAAAGAGATCATCAGGAAATTGACTTTCCTTTAATATTATAGAAAATGTGAGAGCAAAATTTTTTATTTGGCATGTCTCAAATGGTATCACATGTGCACGCTCAAATCTCATTTGTTTACATTAAAGTCTCTTTTATTTCTTGATCCAATTTATGTATATTTTTATTCAATAATCTAAATTTGATCACTCTATGGCTTAGTACTTTCCTTCTATCTTTAGAGGCTACAATATTTTCAATAACTCAACTTCCATTTTCTTTTCATTGTCCTGTCTCAAGATCCATTTCAATGATATTTTTTCTCTTGAAAAGAAAATTAGTCTATCATTCATCAAATAATTATAATTTTTATAATAGATAAAAATATTATTAAGAACACTTAATTGCAAAATATTTTAATAAGAAGTGAAAAGGTTATATCTAATTTGTTTCTCTATCTTAAATTTAAATAAATCTTTATTGAATTTTAAATAGAACTTAATCTCGTTAAGATTAAATTGTTTATTTCTATTAATATTTAAATATTCTTAAACATTAAATTACTTGTTCTTATTAATGTGTTAATATTGTTATGTGTTAAACAAATATTATTCTATCCTCAAAATAATTATTTGTATCTTCTTAATTTTTATAAAAAGATAAATCTAAGGTTATTATAATATTTTTATGTTATACATCTTTACGAAGAATTTTCAAAGTCTTTGACCTTTTTTGTATCCTTGTCATCTATTTATGCTGTCTTTGATCATTTTTTGGAGCATTCAAATATATGTAAAATCCAGATTATTAAATAAGAATTTTGACCGTTCAAACATATATAAAATCTAGATTATTAAATAATGATAAAATAAAAATACTTAGAACTAAGTGCAATGTTGGTGGTAGGTTTTATAAAATAAAAAAAAAAGGAAAGAATTTGAATATCTTATGGTACGTTTAAAAGAAAATAAAAAATGTGGACATTAAAGTGGAATGTAAACACAATTTTAAGTAAAGTGAGATGATGTTATAGCTCCTTAATTAATATGGACAAATTTTATGGTGTAAAAATTACAACTCTTTTATTTATTAAGTGAGAAGAACGACACAATGGTGGTGTGGCCTCCCACCAAAAACTAAAAAATGTCAAATTAAGCACATGATCTGCTTGGAAGTGGAGCACTTAACCTAAATTATTTGTTTACATCTTTGTAAGTTTCTCCCATATATTTGTAACTTATTTCTATATATTATTGAAGGAAAAGATTTTGGATCATGCATGTAATCGTTAGAGAGGGTTTCCAATCAAGATTTAAATTTGGTTGTTGCATCCTTAATGTAAGAAGTTTAAAAAACCTCGAACTAATCTAGGTCATTGGATCTTAACAATATATATATATATATAAAAGATTTTTAAATTGTTTAAATAAGTATAATTATTTGTAAATAAGAGTTAAGTGTATAAAAAAACAAATGAGCAACTACTATGATTACTTTAGTACAAAATTTTCACGCAATGACTTGTAACTTTCAAGATAATTAATTGAAGTTGTTGTAACATCACATCAAATCTTAATAATTGTGTTTATATTTTACTTTAATTTTCATTTTCATTTGGACCCATCACTAGCAAGGATGAAAATTTTCATATATATCGGCAAAATATCTTGGATATATCGTGTATCGGGGTGTCAATACAAATTTTCACTGGCCCAATTTTTCCATTTTTATCGTCGATATATCGATAATACACTAATACTTTTCACCAATATATCAAGTTGCTGCTACTAGGCCTCAGTCAAAAGTGGTAAAAAATCAAGTTGTTGCTGAGGGGATTTGAACCTGGCAATAACCACTAGAGCAAGTTGCTCTTTGATAAAAGTTATACACCAAATTGTATATATAAGAACATTAAAAATTATTTTATTAAATAAATTAATTTTAATTATTTTATTTTTGCATTTGATTTAATTTATTACCAAAAATATAAAAATATAATTTTTATATTTTTTATGTAATCTATATATTTATCAAATATAAAAAATATAAATATTAAAAAAATTATACATATTTTATTATTTATTTGATATAATTGAATACATTTAAATTAAAATTGAACCTAATTTTAATATTTTGAAATTAAACATATTATCATATTATTGTTGTAAAATAATATTGTGCAACTTAATAATAAATGTATGCTTATAAAATATATATATTTTTTATCGATGCATACAATATTATTATCAAATATGATAAATTATATATATATATATATATATATATATATATATATATATATATATATATATATATAAATTTTGAACAAAATAAATTTAAAATGTCTATTATACTTTTAAATTCATTTTTATGAAGTTTTTCTTATATTTTTAGGAGTTTTGATAATTTTAAGTCTATTGATATTTTTTTCTAAAATGTCTGTCGATATATCTTTGATATATTCATAAAATCAATATATTAATATATCCGTAATTACCGATATTTTCATAATTCATCAACAGCACGTTGGAATTGACTCAAACATTAGGATCCAAAAGTCACCATTGAGACATTGCATTGATACAACCTAGAGAAGCTTCCAAATGGACTGCACATGCTAACATGTCTTGGAGGGTTGAAAATCAATGGTTGTCCAAAGTTGGTGTCATTTCCAGAGTTGGGGTTCTTGCCCATGCTTAGACATCTTGTTATTGTTAGTTGTAAAGGTCTACGATGTCTACCCAATTAGATGATGGGGATGAAGGATGGTAGTATTAACAGTAGCAACATGCGTCTCTTTGAATACTTGGAGATAGATACGTGCCCATCTCTCATTGCTTTTCCAGACGTTGAGTTACCCACCACGCTTAAGGAACTCAAGATATGGAGGTGTGAAAAACTGGAGTCTCTACCGAGGGGATGATGCACCATGATTCAAACACCACCACCACCACCAGTTGTGGTCTTCATGTCTTGGTCATTAGGGTATGCCCATCTCTCACATTCTTCCCCACAGACAAGTTTCCCTCCACCCTCAAGAAACTTTATATTATGAATTGTGCACAACTGGAGTCAATTTTAGAGAAAATGTTATTACAAGGGAAAATGGAGAGAAAAATTGACAGATTCTCTTTTCATTGGTTGAAAAAATGAGCTGTATAGAGAGCACTAAAACAGAGTAGCAAAAATGCCTTTTATAATAAAAGTCATGCATAAGGAGTTGTAGAGCTCTGTAGAGAAAAAACAACCTAACCAACTATTGGTTATAACAGAAAAAATAAAATAAAAATAAAAAACTAAAACTAATATGCTAAAATTCCCCCTCAAGATGGAGAATATAGATCATGAATTCCCATCTTGCCTAAGAGACCATGAAATTGACTAGGATGGAGAGCCTTAGTAAGAATGTTAGCAAGTTGGTTTTAAGAGGTAACATGTAGAGTCTTGAGAATCCCAGCTTGAATCTTCTCTTGAATGATATGACAATCAATCTCAATATGTTTGGTGCGCTCATGGTAGACTGGGTTTGCTACAATGTGGAGAGCAACTTGGTTGTCATAGTAAAGAACAGTTGGCCCATGATGGGCTATCTTCAATTCGTGAAGAAGAGACAAGAGCCACAGAATCTCACAAGTAGTGTTGGCCATGGATCGGTACTTAGCTTTAATAGATGAGCGAGAGACAATCGGTTGTTTCTTGGATTTCCAAGAGATAAGGAAGGTCCCAAGAAACAGACAAAAACCAGAAATAGAACGACGAGTGTCAGGACAAGAGGCCCAATCAGAATCTGTGAAGGCTTTGAGTTGCACTTTGGAATTTGATGAAAAGAAAAGTCCTTTGCCTGGGGTTCGCTTGATGTACTGTAAAAAATGAGAAAAACAGCCTGAAAATGTGGCTTGCGAGGGGTTACTAAGAATTGGCTGAGACGATTCACAGAATAGCTCAGGTCAAGACGAGTAATAGTAAGATATAACAGCTTACCAATGAGTTGCCTATAGCTGGTAGGATCTTCAATCAAGTCACCATCATCTTGAGATAGTTTCAAATTAGGATCCATGGGAATGGTGGTAGGTTTACAACCTAAATGTCCAGTGTCTGAGAGCAATTCCAACGCATACTTGCGTTGACAAATAGAGATACCAACAGTAGATTGAGCCACTTCCAAGCCTAGAAAATATCTTAGTGGCCCCAAGTTCTTCATCTTAAACTTGCAGTTGAGGGCATGCTTTAAAGTATCCACAACAATTTGATCATTACTAGCAATAATGATGTCATCAACGTTGATAAAAAGTGTTAAGAAAGAAGTATCTTGATGTTTTGTGAACAAGGTGTGATCACTGGTTGAATGAACAAAACCTTCTAGTAACAGAGCATTAGAGAACTTATGGAACCATTGACGGGAGGCCTGCTTCAAACCATAGATAGACTTATGCAGCTTGCACACAACATTAGGAGGCAAATGTTCCCCCTTATGGCAAGTGTATCCAGGGGGAAGACTCATGTAAACTTCCTCTATAAGGTCACCATGAAGGAATGCATTAGTGACATCAAGTTGAGTGAGAGACCAGCCATGAATTGCAGCTAAAGAAAGCAACATTTTAATAGTAACTAGCTTGGCAATAGGAGAAAAGGTATCAAGATAATCAATACCTTCTTGTTGTGTAAATCCCTTAGCCACAAGGCATGCTTTGTATCTATCCATAATGCCATCAACTCGAAACTTGACTTTGTACACCTATTTACAACCAACCGCTTGTTTGCCAATGGGAAGAGAGCAAATGGACCAAGTGTCATTGCTTTCCAATGCCTGCAATTCAATATTCATAGCATCATGCCACACTTGAGACTCAATGGCTTGAGAGAATGATGTTGGTTCGGTTTGAGAACTAATGGCGAGAACAAATTCACGGTATGGCCTGGAAAGCTTGTGGTAACTCAAGCAAGAGGAAATAGGATATAGAGAAGGCTTAGAAGAAACATGTTCAGTGAGGTAATAGTGATAATCAGACAAGTAAGCTGGTTTTGTGGTGACACGACGTGGACATAAGGTTGTTTGAATTGGGGCTGGTGAGAAAATGCACTCTGGACTATAGGAAGAAGACATGTTGGGCTAACTGTAAGAAGGCTCGGAGATGGATTGAATTGGCTTAGGAAGGACATGATCATTAAACAAATCAATAACATCGTTGCTCATAGCAGAATGAGCAAACGGAAAGAGTGATTCATGAAAAATGACATTCCGATAAATGTAGATCTTATTGCTTTCTAAGTCAAGTAATTTGTAACCCTTATAACCAAAAGGATAGCCAAGAAAAATAGAAGCTCAAGCATGAGGGGCAAACTTTGTATGTTGGTTAGAAAGCGTGGAAGCATAACATAGACACCCAAAAATGCGAAGATGGTTGTAAGTGGGTTTGTTGTTATTCAACAGCTCAAATGGGGTTTTATTGGATAGTAATGGAGAGGGTGTATGATTGATTAAATAAACAGCTGTCAAAACACAATCACCCCAATAACAAAGAGGAACACAAGATTGAAACAATAACGCTTGTGCCACATTAAGTATGTGTTGATGTTTACGCTCTATAATTGAGTTTTGTTCAAGTGTAGCAACACAAGAATGATAAGGAATAACACCCTTGGTACAAAAAAAATCATGGAAAACTAATTTAGGGGCATTATTGGAACAGACAGATTTAATTGCAATGTTATATTGAGTAGAAATCAAATTGAAAAATTCAGGAAAGATAGTGAGAACATCAGCTTTAGCACAAAGAAGATATACCCAAGTAGCATGTGTGCAGTCATCAACAATAGTGAGGAAATATGTGTCCAATTGGTGTACTAACATTAAATGGTCCCCAAATGTCAATGTGAACTAGATCAAAAGGATTAGTTGACATATTATTATGTGAAACAAAAGGTAAACGTTTTTGCTTGGCCATATGAAAAATTTTACAGTGAGAAGACAAATGGGATAAAGAATTGGGAATGTGTAATTCATTGTGAAGAATTTGAATTTTTACATGAGATGGATGTCCAAGGCGAAAATGCCAAATATCACTTTTCGACATTACAGAATTTGTAAAAATTGAATTACAAAATTCATTCCCTGATTCTAGAAAATATAGCTTCTTTCGTCTTCTACATTTCCCAATCGTCAAGCCCTGAGTGAGGTCCTGAATGACACATGAATTTGAAAGGAAATTAACACTACAATTATGGCTAAGAGTAAGAGCACTAATGCCGAGAAGATTAAAAGTGAACATGGGGACAAACAAGACATTATCCAAGTTCAAAGTATCAGACAACCTCACAAAACCTACACGATTGATTGCAATAGCATGACCATTAAGAAGAGTGACTGTAGTATTATGAACCAGTCTAGAATGAGAAAACAGAGAAACATTGCAACAGACATGGTGGGTGGCCCTTATGTTAATCACCTAAGCATCAGAAGGAACAAAAAGATGAAAAAAAAATTGAGTAGAACAATTGTTACCATAGATTTGAGAAATTGAAGGTTTTGATGTCGATGGAGACTCAAGTGGGTCGATAGTTTGCTGTTGAAGGTGTGTGCTAAGGTAGGCAATGAGTTGTTGAACTTGATTCGATGAGAGAGAGACTAGTAGTGGGGAAGATCCCACTGTAGCAGCGGCAGCAGAAGGGAAATAATGAATGCTTTTCAATGGTTCAGTAAATGAGCTTGGTGAAGTAGATTGGGATTGAAGGGGGCTTGTCTGGGCCATTTATGTTTGGTCTTTCCCTTTGGGCTCATAACCTGGTGAAAATCCATGCAATTTATAACACCTATCTACTGTATGCCATGTGAGCCCACAATGGGTGCAAATTGGGTGTTCATGTCTAGGCTTGTTGTGAGATGATGTAGTAGCTACAGAAGAAGCCAGAGAAGAGGCATTGAACACCATGGAATCCGATGGAGCAGAAGACCTAGATCCAATAAATCATTGGCGTTCTTCTTGAACAACAAGATTGAATACTTTCACCACAGGAGGGAGCAAATCAAGCATCAGAATTTGGCCTCTTGTGCTAGCATAAGATTCGTTCAAACCCATTAAAAATTGCATCGCATACTCCTGTTATTGATAATCCATCCAATCTTTCATACCTCCACAATGGCAAATGGGAACTAGTTGATAGTTTTTGAGTTCATCCCAGAGAATCTTCAATAAAGTATAATAGGTATTAACATCGAGCGAGTCTTGTGAGAGACCATGTAGTTGTTGCTTGATTTGGAAAATCCGTGGAGCATTGCTATGATGGAAGCGTTCGTGCAGATCTGCCCAAACAGCATGGGCACTCTCGAGATAGAGAAGAATATCAACTATCTCTTTTGAGACAGTGTTAAGGAGCTAAGATGTGACCATGCTATTGCATCGGGGCCAGATTCTGGCTGTAGGGTAGTCGGTCATGGGTTGCGAAAGAGTGCCATCCATGAATCCGAGCTTATTCTTTACATTGAGAGCCATCAGCATGGCCCAACTCCATGTATTATAGCTTGAACCAGTGAGGAGATGCGAAACGAGCACCAAGCCTGGATGATCACCGCTATGTAAGAAAAATGGGTTATTAGTGTTCTCCATGAGAGATTGATCTGATTGTGTTGTCGTGCTACCAGAGGTAGAGGATGTGAGGGGCTAAATTCTATTATCATTGTTATGCTAACCACCACGAGCCATTTCAGTGAGCGGTAAAGGTAAGAAGCTCTGATACCATATTACAAAGGAAAATGGAGAAAAAAATTGACAGATTTTTCTTTCATTGATTGAAAAAATGAGCTGTACAGAGAGCCCCAAAATAGAGTAGTAAAAATGCCTTTTATAATAGAAGTCACGCATAAGGAGCTGTAGAGCTCTGTAGAGAAAAAACAACTTAACCAACTATTGGTTATAACAATAAAAATAAAAATAAAAATAAAAAACTAAAACTAATATGCTAAAAGATGTTTCACTCCAATAATAGTTTACTTGAATTTTTTAGTATTGGAGCTATCCTTGTTTCAAAATCATACCAGGTTGCCTCTACAAACTCAAAGAATTGGATATTAATAATTGTGGGAATATGGAGCTGCTACCTCATCAACTGCAAAACCTCATTACTCTTACATCACTTACTATCTCTTATTGTGAGAATATCAAGACGCTCCTATCCCGATAGGGCCTTGCCACACTTACTGTTGGTGTGGGGAAGACCTAGAGGCGTTGTAGCTCCCTGAAGTACTCGCCCCTTCAATTAAGAACGATGCTTCCTTCCATTCTCCTGCAAAAGATGTCCGGACAAGTGGTCCGGATACACCCTTCGAAGCTTTTGTTAGTTTGGCGGTCAAGCATATTGGTGTTCTTGGGCGTTTCTCAGGAATGCTTACCTCTTTTTTATTGAGTCATTGGGGGCCTTTTATAGTGTCCGAAGCCCCGTCACTTTGAAGATGGAAAGACTCTTTGACTTTCACAGTCATGATAGTGCTCAGAGGGTGGTAAAGCCATCATTTTCCTGTAAACGGCTGACAGAGATTGTTGGGAGATGACTTGTCATCCCACTTGTCTTTTCATTCTACAGGTGGTGTAAGACAGGTCATAGCAGGTCATCTGAAAAGACTTGGGAATGTCCTGTTGAGTATGTTTTTGGAGAAATGAGTAATGATTGCCCGTAAAATATGGTCAGGGGTCCTGTTTGGGATGACAACTACTGGGTTCGGATTGGTCGTCTAGACAGAGGGTAGGACGTGCCATGTGTCCATTGGAGGAGTGCCTTATGGATGTCCGGACAGAGGGTAGGACGTGCCATGTGTTCGCTTAGGGGTGGTCCCCACAATGCCCCCCTTTTAAACTGGTTATTTTATCAGGATAGAAAAAGCAGGTTAAAACAATCCATTTAGCCTTTTTTTTTGGAAGTTGTGTGGCACGTAGCGCCTAAGAGGGGCAGTTATGGAGAGCCGCTGTCCTTGGGATGATTACCAGGCAGCGTGTCGTTTCGAGTGTAGTGCGGTTGGGTGCCTGGTCGTTTGGAGTCCCTAAGGATTTCATCCCATAAATAGGGAATTAATCTCCCCCCCGGTAGTACTTTTTCTTCATTTCTACTTCATTCTGGCGTTAACTGGGCATTGCTCCTAAGGCTTTACTCAACGGTGCTTTCCTCACAATCTCACGACTGGTTCACTCAGGCGACTGTGACCTAGTTCGTCTTCTTCTTGCAAACACTTGTCAGGTATGCTCCCTGTTTCTTCCTCCTCGTCTTCTACTTCCCGTTTTCTCGATTTTCCTTGGTTTCTGGTGCCAGTTTGCGATTAAGGGATGGGGGTGATGTTTGGGGGTTTTGGTGGGTTGGGAAATGTCCTTGTTAGATTTTGCAGAGGGAGGATGCATAGTGTCGTTCAAGGGCATCACATTCTGTTGGCGGCGTGCCTTGCTAACTTTGGTCAGGGTTGCTTCAAGGTTATTTTGTGCTTCGAGGCTCTGTTGAGCCCATTGAGTATTTTTTTCGGCCTTTCGTATACCTGAAAATGGCTGTGAGTCGCTTCTTAGCTAGGGTTAGGAGTTGACTAGCGGAATTGGGGTTCCTGACTTGGGGAGGTTATCAACTCAGGCATGTCACCTAGCTTAGGCATTTTGGGGTGATGCCTTCAGGGCGGTGGGGCCAGATAATTATCCTCTAACTGTGGGCATTGCGCCATGCAGGTTTTTCTTGGGCCCACGCTCCAACATGCCTGCGAAAAAGGATATTGCTTCATCTAACGCGGTTGGGTCAAGTGAGAAGGGCGGTTCCGGACACCCCTATCAGGGAAAAAACATTGAGCTCCTCAATGAGCGGGAGTTTCGCGACCGCTTTTGTCTTCCAAACAACGTCTCCGTTCAATTAGTGGATGGGGATCCCATGTCCACAGAGAAAGTCGAATACAACGCCATTTATTTCACCAAGGAGCAGTTCAATGTAGGGCTTTTCTTTCCTCTCCTGTCTCTTTTCAAATAGTTCCTTTATTACACCCAAATTCCCTCAGCCTATATCTATCCCAACATCGTCCGATGTTGATAGGGTGCAGCATCCTAAATATGATTTTCCAGTTGGACCTCTCCCTGTTGGAGGTTCTCTTCATTTATACCCTCAAAAAGGGGAAAAAGGATATCTTTAGTATGTTTGCCCACATCTCGTCCCTTCAATTAGCGATGGGCCTTCCTAACTTGAACAAAGGGGAAACCAAGAGACATGTGCTTATCAAGGGCCCATGGGTTGGCTTGATGGAACATCCGAAAAGGGATTTCCGCCCCAACTGTTCGTTGAAGATTCCAGGTAGGGGTGGCTTCGAGTATCCGTTCCTTGTTGATATTTGATGCTTGGCTTAATTCCATTAGATTTCTAACCTTCTTTGTTTTGGCTGATGCAGGCTCAAGTAAGATGAGCTGCTTGGTCGAGTGGGTGGAGAAGGCTTCATTATTCGACCTGAACAAGCTATTCGAAATCATTGCCATTGAGAAAAACCATCACACGCTACTTTCCTTCTAGAATCTACTTGCGGTTATTCGGGAACCTTAGTCGTACGTCCTCAACATCCTTTCTAGGCGGTTACCGAAAGTCGTGGTATTCGAGGAGCACTTTGTTTTGAAGGATCTTCCGTTCTATGAAAAAGCTCGTGAGGTGGACGCGAAGGCTCGCTAGAAGCGTCTTGAGCAGCAAAAGGGGAAATTGAGGAAAGCTCCCGGTGAGAAAGGTTGTGGCTCATCGTCTACGTCTTGTCCCCCAGCTAGGAAGAAGAAAAAGAAGACTATTGCAAAAGCGATCAAGGTTGCAACCCCGACTCCTGAATCTCCGTCTACTTCTATTGCTTCAGTGTCTAGTCGATCAATCAGCTCCGCCCAGGCATCTGATGGTGACTCTAACTCATCGAGGCTTGACCCTAGCGACCCAGGACTCGCCTTTCTGAGCATGAGCGGGAGTCTATAGCTCTTAAAGTTATAAACGATCCGGATGAGGAAGATGATATGAATGACTTAAGAGTCGGATTTAAAGAGAGGCATCGCAAACTCCTGTATGAAGCGATTGACATGGTCCTCCCCCAACCAAAAAAGGCTTGCCCGAAGAGAACTCAGGAGGAGCAGACCAAGGGGGTTCCTCCAGCGATCGTGCCCCAGCCGGATGTAGCAAGACCTAGCAGCGCTCTAGTTGCGGAGAAAGAGGCTTAAGGGAAAGAGACAGGTCTAGCTACGGGGGAGGCCCCTGGTGATGCTGCTCCCGCCAAGGGGGTCCCAGATGAGAAGGATAGTCCCGCTCCTATAACTCCTCCAAGCTGGGACGAAATGATGGAGATGTTGAAGCACGTGCCGTGCTTCATGAACTCTGAAGTTCCATCTACAAAAATGTCATACTTTTTCCCTTTTACCAAGCAGATATCTGTGAATGTGGGCTGCGAACCCCCCTCTTTCGTCTCAGCCCGGCTCTCCTTTGGCACTCCTGAGTCTATTGTGTTTCGCATTCAACAACTGCAGGAATGAACGGTGTCGGAGACTACAGAAGTGGTAATCCCTTTTATCTTGCCCCTCCTTTTCAAGTAATGCATACTCCACCGCTTGGTACAAACTTGGCTTTTATTATCTCTTCTAGTTGGTAGTCGGCATCCGCAACATGATGTGACAGCGCGCGCAACTTTTCAAGCAACTGGAGGTGGTAGAGGCTATGCGGGCCTTTATCTCCCACCACCCGGGCGACATCGAAGAGTTGCGCGCGAAGATGGAGCAAGTAGAAGCTGACTTGGTTGCTGCCTAGAAGGCCGTTGTGGACGGAGCCGAGACGCTGAAGCTGGTTAAGGGGGAGAAGGGGGCAATCCGGGCTGAGACAGACCGACTAAATGAGAAATGAGAGGCTATGGAGGCCAAGTACAAAGGGGCGAAACAGGAAAACTTCCAATTAAGGAGGGAGGTGGATGAACTTTGGCCCAGTTTCGCGGCTCAGAAGAAAGAGGTGAAAGAGTTACAAGTAGGCTTGCTCACCCAGAAGAAAGAGCTGGAGGCTGGATTTGCCGCTCAGAAAAAGAAGTTGGAAACGGAGTACCAAAAACAAATGGACGAAATGTACTTTTTCGGCTACCGCTACCGTATGAAGAAAAATAGCATCATGCACAACATTCCTTCCCTCCCTTCTGATGACAAAGACGAGATACCCGGAGGTCCTCCGCGATGAGATGACTCAACTTTTGTGTAGTTCCTCCATATAACTTTTTCTTTGCCATGAATGGTCCAACTGATTTGTAAAGACAATTTTCACACTTATTTATGAATGCAACGTTTCTTTACTCTTTTCTCGCCCATTGTTTCTTTTTACTGATAATACTGCTTAAGGTTAGATACATTCCATGGACGGAATAAAGAGGTTCCATCTAACTTCTGTAAATGACAAGTGATTCTTCCCCATTGCAGTCATGCCATTTGATTTTGGCTCAGACGGGTGTTATCAACAAAATTTATAAAACCTAAATCACCTCACACTAGGGTAGCATAGCTAACATAGTATAGTGGCTCTAGGATCGTACACAGGAATGGGTTTTCATCATACAGTTGATTTGATTTTAGTGAAGGAAATAAAATGGTGTTTTTCCTTATGAAAATTAGCTTTAAAAGAAAATGGAATTGTGGTTGCAAAGATTGATTTTTAAGTTAAGCAAAAATAATAAGTGAAGTTAACTACAAAGAAAAGGTCTCTTGGAGCTTTAGGTCACTAAGATCGGGTTCCTTAGGTAAAAGAGGAGATTCCAGATTTTCTCCTCGCGTTGGAGACAATAACATAAATGAAGGTTATCTCCCGAACCGGTTTTGTATTTAGCAATTAAGACTTGATCCAAAGGGTTCACGAAAAATGGTAATTGCTTCCCATTAATGGCTTCAGACACTAAAGACCCTCACCTTGAACCACCTTCCAATGGCTCGTAAATGATAACTAATAGACATCCATGGATCTAGAAATAAGCATCCATAAAATCCGAAAAGCTTACCAAGTATTGGTCATTCAAGGTGATTTTAAGGGATTTAAAACTAAACCTTGAAATAAAAACCATTAATGGTTAACACCTACTTTCATTTAAAGCAAGGACAATTCCTACCTTTGCATTCAGGTTCTTCACCTAGCTTCCATCACTCCAAGAAACGTAAAACCTAGCCACTCATCCCTTGAGAAATCATCCTCAGAGGTTGTTTGGTTAGAAAAAAGAGTGAAAACAAAATGAGAAGGAAATGTAGAGCAAAAACTCTGTATATTTCTTACTACGGGGAATTTACAAGTGTTTAATGAAAAACATCCATATTTTTACCCTCTGTCTCTCTTTTTATATATGATGTTACCTAGAAAATATCTAAAAAGATATAAAAGAAAATATCTAAAAAGAAATAAAAGAAAATATCTAGGTTGGTTACAAGGAGAACTTAGGAAATTACACAAAATATCTGAAAATAAAAATCTAACAGAGTCGGTGCACAAGAAGATTTCGCATAACATGTAAAATTTGGCATGGTGTACGAAATTTCGCACAGCCATGCAAAACTGCTTGTTGTTGGATTTCTTCCTTCCATCTTTGATTTGCTTGGCAAAGGGCTATGAAGTGCTCCAAAGCTTGGATTCTTCATGTATTTGAGCTTCAACTTGCATTGCCATTGATTTCACAAGATTCTCCCTCTTCTTGGCTTGTTTCAATGATAAAAAAGCTACCAAAAACACCAAAACTTGCCAAAAACTGATTAGTAACCCTTGTTAGGTTCTTTAATGTGCCAATTGAGTTAAAAGGTATTAACTACTACTCAAAAGAGTTTAAAATAGTTAGTTTCAAGCAATAAAAAAGTACTTTTTGAGTAGTAATCAATAAGCCCCGCTTTCACCTGTTTTGGAGACAATGTAGGGCCTTCCCAATTCGCTTGGAACTTCCGAACCCCCTTTTCAACTGTGTTTTCGAAGACTCTTTTGAGGATGAGTCTTCCAACCTTGAAGACACGAGGTTGTGCCTTACAATTGTAATGAGCAGCCGCCCTTTGTTGGTAGGTGGCCATCCGGATGGATGCACTTTCCCTCATTTCATCCGCGTAGTGTAGGTTCCTTCCGAGTTATTGGTCTTCATTCCTCTGACCCTGTACTGCAGTCCGAACCATGGGCAAACCTATTTTCGTGGTGATGATTGCGTCCATTCCGTATGCTAGAGCGAAAGGAGTGTTTCCCATTGGTCGTCCGGGCGTCGTTCGGTAGGTCCACAAGACGTCGGGCAGCTCCTCTACCCACTTTCCTTTGGTTCGGTCCAATCTTTTCTTTAATGCTGATAGTAAGGTCTTGTTCGTTGCTTCTGCCTGCCCATTGCTTTGGGGATACCGTGGTGTGGAGTATAAATTTTGGATTTTGAGTTCTGAACAAAAATTTCGGAAGGCAATACTATCAAACTGCGCGCCGTTGTCGGCTATGATTGCTTGAGGGATTCCAAACCGACAAATGATGTTCTTCCAAACGAATTTCGTGACGTCTTTGTCTTTGATGCTAGCATACGCCTCCGCCTCTACCCATTTATTGAAATAATTTGTGGCAATGAGTAGGAATTTCTTCTAGGCAGCTGCAACGGGCAGAGACCCCATTATATCCATCTCCCATTGCGTGAATGGCCAAGGGCTTGTTATTGGGTTCAACGTTTCGGATGGCATATGCGGGATGGGCGCGTGTCTTTGGCATTTGTCACATTTTTTGGCATAAGCTTCCACGTCCTGCTTCATAGTGGGCCTGTAGTACCTCTGCGAATGGGCACGATGTGCTAAAGATCATCCTCTTGAGTGGTTGCTGCATACGCCTTCATGTAATTCTGCTAGCACATATTGGGCTTCCAAGTGTTCTAAGCATCTGAGGTAGGGGCTTGCAAAAGATCATTTGTAAAGACATGCCCCAATAAGGGTGAAGCGGGCAGCTTGCACACGGATCTTATACGCATGCTTGGATTCCTTAAGTAGAACGCTTGTCCGAAGGTACTCCTTTATGACACTCGTCCATTCCTGGCTTTCTTCGATAGCATTGCAAGTGGGCGATTGTGCGATGGAGGGATTAGCCTGCACATGTATGGACAACAATATGGCTTCTCTTATGGGAAGTGAGATGGCTATTCCCTACCAGGGCATCAGCCCGTATGTTGTCCGTCCGGAGGACTTTTTTGATTGTCCACTAGTCCAATTGCTTCAAGGTGTCGCGCACTTTTGTCAGGTATTAGGACATGCGCTCGTCTTTGGCTTCGTATTCCTTCCGTACATGTCCCACGACGAGTTGAGAATCATTGTAGATTCTGAGCTTAGAGACGGATAGTGCGAGTACGAGGTCCAATCTGGATAGAATGGCTTCATACTTGGCTTTGTTGTTTGATGCATGGAATCTGAGGCGGATGACCTGCTTTAATTGTTTTCCAATTGGAGATTGTAGCAAGAGTCCCACTCCGGATCCTAACAACCGGGAGGCTCCGTCGACCCGTAAGGTCCACCATCCATCCTTGTCTGATTTTTCGCCTCGAGCGGGCTGTTAGGGAAATTCAACCACAAAGTCAGCCATGACTTGCCCTTTCATGGAAAGCCTAGGTTGGTATTCAATCCCATACTCGCTCAACTCTATGGCCCATTGCAGCATCCTTTCGGATAGGTCCGGCTTGTGCAGGATGTTTCGAAGGGGCTGGTCGATAAGTACGACTACTGGGTGAGCTTGAAAATACAGGCAGAGCTTCTGGGCGGTGCTTCGCAAGGCTAAGGTAGTCTGTTCTATCTTTGAATATATTGTTTCTGCATCGACCATCGCTCTACTGATATAATAAATAGGTTTTTGCTCTTTGCAATGTGGATATCAAAACAAGACAACGCTAATCGTCTAATCCGATACCGCTAAATACATGTACGACAGCTCGCCAGGCTGAAAGCTACTTAGGATGGGTGGTTGTGTGAGGTAATGTTTGATTTTCTTGAACGCACTCTGGCAGTTATCCGTCCATCCAGTCGCGTTGGCTTTCTTCAGCACTAGGAAGAAATGTCACAGTTTGTTTGTGAATCGGGCTATGAAACGTCCTAGTGTGACGAGCTTGCTGGTGAGACGCTGCAACTCCTTTTTGTTACTAGGGGTGGGTGTTTTCATGATCGCCTTAATTTGATCCGGGTTGACTTCTATTCCTCTTTGGGTGACCACGAACCCCATGAATTTGCTTGCACTTACGCCGAAGGCGTATTTGGACGGGTTAAGCTTCATGTCGTACCTCATCAGCAAGTGGAAGACTTCTTGCAGGTGGTAGGTATGTTCTTCTCTAGTTTTGCTTTTGACCACTATGTCATCAATGTATACTTCCATCGTGCGACCAATCAAAGGCTTGAAGATCTTTGTCATCAGTCTTTGGTAGGTGGTGCTAGCATTTTTGAGTCTGAGCGGCATGACTCTATAACAATAAAGTCCATGTGGCGTTATAAAGTCAGTTTTTTCCTCATCCGCTAGGGCCATAAGGATCTGATGGTATCCGGATAAGGCACCTAGAAAAAAGAGCATCCCATGTCCGGTAGTGGAGTCTACTATTTGGTTTATCCGCGTCAACGGGAAGCTATCTTTAGGGCATGCATTGTTGAGGTTGGTGTAATCAATGCACACTCGCCACCTTTCTTCCTTTTTGGGGACTACCACCACATTTGCCAACCATTCCGGGTACTCAACTTCCTTGATGAATCTGGAGTCCAATAACTTATGCACCTCACTCTGAATGATCTTTTGTCTATCCGGGTGAAATCGCTTGACTTTTTACCGGACAGGTCTTGATGAGGGCAAGAAGTTAAGCCAGTGGAAGGCAACCGATGGGTGGAATCCGGGCATATCGAAGTAGGTCCATGCGAAAAATTCTTGGTTTTGTTGGAGCGTCTTCTCAATGCTCCGAGTCTCGTTGGGTTTTAAGAGGGAACTAGCATAAGTGAGACAATCTTTTCTTTTTGAGACTTGGATGGTTTGCAAGGGATCTGCCATCGGGAGATCTTTATCTGTTAAGTACTGTAATTGCTATTGGTCGGGCGCATTCACTTGCTCTGGGGAGGACTCGCGATCACTGCTGAACCCGGTCTCCCGTGCTAATCTGATAGCATTGTCGGGCTACCAACTGGCTGCCATATAAATCAATCTGTTCGTCTTTGGTGAGATAGCTCACCATCTGATGGTACGTGGAAGGAAAAGCCTTCATGTAGTGCAACCAGGTGCACCCCAAAATGGCATTGAAGGGGGATAAATCTTCCACCACTGAGAACTGCACATTGAACGTGACTGGGCCTACTTGGACTGGTAGACACGTCTCAAAGGGACATTGTTGAGGCTCCATTGAATCCCGACAGAACCCGCCTCGGGTTCTCTAGGTTGGAGGGCACGAGTCTCATTTGTTTGACTACTGATACTTGCAAGAGGTCCGCCGAGCTGCTCGGATCGACCAAAATCTATCTTACGTTGAAGTCTCCAATCCCAAGAGACAGGATAAGGGCATCTCGGTGTGGTTGCAATGTCCGTATGGGGTTTACTGGAGAAAAAATGATTGTCTCATCTATTAGGTGGGCGTTCCCGCTGGTTAATCCAAGTCGGATGGAGTTAACACACTCGCGGACTGAAGCGGCCCGCAGCAGCCTTTGTCTCTTTTGCTTGGAGTCGTACTCCTCATCCAGGGGCCCACCATGAATGTAGTTAATCACAACCCTAGGGGCAATCGGAGTTGAGGGGGCTCCGGAGGCTTGACTGCGGGATGTCTCTCCTCCTATGGCTCCTAAGCGGATGTACTGTTTTAGGTGTCCTGCTCTTATGAGCTTTTCCACCAAGTAATGGAGACTACTACACTACTCCGTAGTATGGTCATGCTCTTTATGATAAGCACATTTCCTGCTGTGATCTCTTTTGACTAGGTCCGTTTTGAGCGGTTTGGGCCACCTAAAGTCGAACAGCTCGCGGATCATTGGGAGAAGCTTTTTGTATGACACGATAAAGGGTGTAAGCGGGGGCGGATCTGGCTGACGTTGCTTACCTTGTTTAAGCCGAGTGGCCTTTGCTGGCTTGAAGGTTTGAACTTTCTTGCCGCGTCGTTCCTGGCCGGCTGTCCAGTAACCAGGATTTGTTGGGTGGCTGCGCATACATCATCTTCCAGCATTGAGTATTTGTTCACGCATCGGAACAGGTCGTCCATAGTTGTGGGAGGTTTTTTGGTGAGTGATTTGAAGAACGGTGTGCCTAGACATATGCTCCGCTTAAAAATTTGGAGGATAGTGTCCATGCTGGAGGATTCTACTTGTAGTACAACTTGTCCAAATCGCTTCACGAACTCCCTCAGGGATCACTTTCCTACATGTGAATGTTTTCCAGGGTGCTAATATTCTATTTATGTCACGTGGAACACAGGTATTGTCCCACAAAGGCTTCTGATAGATCTCGGAAGTTATCAACATAATTCATAGGGAGTCAATGAAACCATGAGAGGACCTGGCCTTGGAGGCTGGGAGGGAACACCTTGTACAACAGCGCGTCGTTCCCTATGTCAAGAGTCATGAGTTGTCGGTAGTGCATGATGTGATCAAACGGATCACTAGACCCGTCATACGCGAAAATTTTTGGCACGAGAAACCCTCTTGGGGGCTCGTAATTGATAATATGAGAGCTAAAAAGCGGGAAGAGCATGTCGTCCAATCGCCTACTGATGGTGTGGACATCTTTGCAAATGTTGTTGGGGGGATGACTTGTCGTCCCACTTGTCTTTTCACTCTACAGGCGGCCTAGGGCAGGTCATAGCAGGTCGTCTGAAAAGACCTAGGAATGTCTTATCGAGTATGCTTTTAATGAAATGAGTAATGATTGCCCGCGAAATATGGTCAGGGATCCTATTTGGGACAACAACTATCGGGTTCGGACTGGTCGCCCGGACAGAGGGTAGGACGTGCCACGTGTTCGCTTAGGAGTGGTCCCTACACTTACCTCTCTTAAAAAACTCACCATTGCTAGCATATTTCCACAAGTTTCAAATGCTCAAAGACTATCGCGTCTTTCTACAACCCTCACCTTTCTTTGCATTAAAGATTTCTAGAATCCGAAATCTCTGTCCTCCCTAGCTCTCCAAACCCTTACCTCACTTGAAGAGTTATGGATCTTATGTTGCCCTAAGCTTTAGTTGTTTTGCCCAAGGGAAGGGCTGCTTGACACTCTTTCACTACTATATATCATAGACTGCCTACTTCTCAAACAAAGGTGCTCAAAGGGGAAAGGACAAGATTAGCCCAACATCGCCCACATTCCCTATGTGGAAATGGATAATGAAAATGTCTTTGAGCAATAATAAGATGAGGGATTGCAGAACATAGAAGCAAACACCATTCAACCCTCACCCATCTTTTATTTAAACAAGGTACACCTGTTCTTTCTTTTTCACTCCTTAATACCGCATTCAATTTCTCATATACATTATAGCAGTTTCCTTATGATTACTTGTAAGTTTCTTACTGGAATTTTTGTTGAAAATTTGCCTAGGAAGTGACTTTTGAAATGGCTTGTAGCTTGGTTTTCTCTTCAATCTGCCATAATTCTAGGTATCACTGTCTCTACCTTTCCAATTCTATTTATAAAATCTTGTCCATAATCTCCTTGGGGTACTCACTTTTCCTTTTCCTTTGTTCTTTTTAGTTCTCAATGACCATTGAAGTTGAAGAGGTGATATGTGATACTTATGACTATAAAAAGGATAAGAGAGAATCCATTTATTCCATTCAAGGACAGGTGAAACATTTAGCAATAGCCACTAGTTAGTAATGTCTTATTCTGATTTTTATTCCATCAGTTGTACTATTCAATTGCATTTTTAAATATAATATTCTGATTTCCAGAATAGTGTTCAGACTGACATACAAAGGAGGCTATATTAGAAGCAAATGTAGTTTATTAATATTCAATTGTTGTGGTAATTAGATGGCTTTATCAATTCCTTTGTGTAGCCATGATTTTTTTAGTTCAACTTATTAGATGTCATCATAACTACTATACAGTGTCTTGTCATCTTGTTATCAAATTTTTACATTTATGATGCAGGTTCTCAAAGAGGATGGAACTCCGATTATTATATCAAAGACTTCAAAGTATGGATGAATGCAGCTAGTTCCGATTGTCCCATGTTGCTCTTTTTTTATTTTATTATTTTTGAGTGTCAACATAGGACAAAGAATAACCCAGCAAGACTATAGTGAGTGACCGTCATCTATATATTTTGTTTATTTATTTTTCTATTTTAATGACTAATTTTCTTGAATTTTCTTCTTGTCCACTGGATATTCATTCCCAACATGCAGTTCTTCCTCTTTCTCTCCTTAATACCACTTTTTATTTCCCATACACATGTTATTTCAATTTGTTGCCATTTAGCTTGGCTACCTCTTAACAGTAATAATAAGTCTTACAGTTTTTATGTACCAAATTGTTTACATTGATGATGCAAGTGTCAAAAGGATGGGTTCAAAGTATCATAGGAGGTACATGTGGTCTTTTTATTGTGCTGACTTATTAGAATTTTCCTCCTATATCAAAGGCTCGTTGGCACTTTATTACCATTTTTTAGTATGATAAAAAGAGGATAAAATACAATCTAGCAAAATTGTGGTCGATGACTTTCATTTATATAGTTGATTCTACATATGATTGTGTTCTAAGGACTATCTTTGTAAAATTTTCTTCCTTTTATTTATGATAGATTCTACAGTGCTTTATAAAGGTCCTCTGAATCAAGATTTCATCTGCATCTTTAATAAATAAGAACCTATTTTCTTCCCCTCTTGGAGAAGTTGCTCATAACACTATATGATCTTTATATATCCTTTGAAAGTTGAGAACCATCCAATGCATGAAACTTGTCTTTCACAAGAAACCAAGTGGTCTTTTCTTTGTGACCGTGATAGCCCAAAACTACCTAATGGAATTACAACTTGTATTTGTTCTAATGTATCCAACTTGTTTCCAAATTGTGAGCTACTATCATATTTACATACGCCTAGTAGTATAGATTTGAGCAAAAACAAAATTATTTTGCGTCCAATTTCTAAAGTTTTTAATTTGATGAAACTATATGTCTTCTTTTGGAGTTTGTAGGTTTTAAAGGTGCATGTCCTAGGTGCCAGAGTATAAGTATTTTTCTTCTTATTGAAGGGAATTTGGGTTTTACATTTAGAGGCTCCAAGTCTATAGTGATTGTGGCAAATGCCTGTTGCACTTGTTATTTTTGTTTCTATTGTTGATGTTGAGGGTGTAGAAAGGGGATAAACAAAAGCATAACAAGATCATGGTGTGTTACGATTTTTATTTTACAATTTTATTGGTCTTTTTAGATTCCTATTTTTACTGATTTTTTTTTTTCTAAATTTTCTATGTTTATGACTTGAGGTGTTCCCTAAACACTTGCTACAGAGAGGATTTTGGCACCAGAATTATCCTTGGACATTGCTTAGTTCACTTGTCTTCCATAGATATGAACCTATTTTTTGTGCCATTTTGGAGAAGCTACCAGTAAAACTGAATAGTCACACATCTCTTGAAAAGTTGAGAATCACACATTTCTTTGGGCTCATTCTGAGGATTGGTTTGTCATCCATGCTATTAAGTCTTATGCTCAGTTGTTGTGATGGTTTGAAATTACTCTCTGATGAAACTATGACCTATATAAATAACTGCTTGCATTTGTTTTACATAGATGAATTGCTTGTCTTTTTGCATTATTTTGCAGAAAGGATTTTATGAGCACTACTATGTTTTTTTTTCATATCCTTTTATATTGATGCATTTCATATTACTCCTTTTATGTGGATGCGCAATGCTGATCAACTCTCCTCCTTTTGGATGTCTTTCTAACCATTGTTAGGATTCATTAAAAATTACCTTTATCAAACCTACGGAATTTTTCAAGTTAGTTATAACTTGTACAAACCTTATGTAACTCGAAATGCTTTATTTTTAAAACAGTCCATGCCTATTGGCAACTTACATGTTTTTCACTACATTTTTTTTCAACGAGGAAATGAGGCATTTTTCTTTAGTAGTATATTGTGATTCACAAAGTATAAACTCTTGCAGATTGAAAGAAAGACAATTTACATATCATTCAACAGTAATCAGTAAGCACTTTTATATGTTTATAGCTTCTTCTTATACGGTTTGTCTTTTATGGCATTTACTCTTTTGTTATTCACATAAAAAAAACACCTGATTTACCTTTCAAATATAAAATCCAGTTATGCAGGAAGGCCATAAATTGAATATGATAAGATGGGAAATGTGTTTCATGACAACTTTGTGTTCTTGCATTATAAGGTTTAGTAATTGTGTGTAGTTCTACAATAAACAACATTCTATTGACTTTGGATTTGGAATTTAACTCTAATGAGCATTTACTTATTTTTCATACATTTTTTAGGAATCCTGTCAATGAGATTTTGCTTACAAAAAACTAGAGGTTTGTTAACTCTCCTATAATCAGAGACTAGTTCTCTTGCATAAATTTCAAGCAAATTTATAACCCTCTTCTTTGACAGTCTTTTATATTGGAATTAAACATCTTGGTGTCTTTGAATTATTTAAATATTGGAAGCCAATTAAGGAGTCATGCAATGGCATATTGTGAAACTTGATACACATAAAAATAAGATCTATTATGTTATTTTTCTCGCTAAAGAATCAAAACATATGCTTTTGATTTTGAATGTTTCAGACTTCATGTCTTCTCTTTCATTTACGATACTGTCGTTGGTGAACAGGGAATGTTGTCAAGAATTTTGGAGCTTGACCATCTGGCCTTTTCCAATTCCTTAGAGATTGGTAATAATCCAACGATCAATTGTTTTCCCAAAGTGGCTTATGCTAGCATAAGAAGATGTGAAATTATCAGTGACCATTCATTGTAAAGAAATCTTGTTATTATGGCAGGATAATAGACAGTAATACAGTCTCAAAATTTTGGGACTTCGGCATCAACACCTTTCTAAGACTCAGATTTGTAAATGGAATGATGCAAGACATCAACACATTCGTAGAATTCTTTAAGAATTCTGTAACCGAATCAAGGTAATTCTCAATTCCCTTGTCTTTATTAGATGAATAATACTTGTTTATATATACAATTGAGAGTCCTGAATTAGGAAGGTATTATCCCTAAGGAAACAATCAAATTATGGTATGTACAGATATATACAGCTAACACTCCCCCTCAAGCTGGAGCATAGATGTTGATCATGCCCAGCTTGTTACAAAAGTACTCAACTCGAGTTCCATTTAGAGCTTTTGTAAAAATATCCCCAAGTTGCTCTCCAGTCTTCACATAGCCAGTAGAGACTAGATTTTCCTCAATCTTTTCACGAATGAAGTGACAATCGACCTCAATGTGTTTGGTTCTTTCATGATAGACTGGGTTCGCAGCAATATGAAGAGCGGCTTGATTGTCACACCAAAGCTTTGCTGGCATTGTGCACTTCATTCCCACTTCACATAAGAGTTGATGTATCCATATGATTTCACAAGTAGCCTGTGCCATGGCCCTGTACTCAGATTCTGCACTCGAACGGGATACAACACTCTGCTTCTTACTTTTCCAAGCCACTAGATTCCCGCCAAAGAATACACAATAACCTGTAGTGGATCTTCTATCAAACTTAGAACCTGCCCAATCCGCATCAGAAAAACACTCAATGCGAGTGTGTCCCTGACTACTATATAGTATGCCTAGACCAGGAGCCTTCTTTAGGTAGCACAAAATCTGCTCTAAAGCCGCCCAATGCTTTATTGTAGGCGCAGATGTGAACTGACTAACAACATTTACTGCATATGCAATATCTGGTCGCGTCACGGTGAGATAATTCAGCTTCCCAACCACTCTCCGATACCTTTCAGGGTTGTAGAAGGGATCTCCATCATCTGGCATAAGTTGTACATTAGGAACCATCGGGGTAGTACATGGCTTTGCTTCTATCTTACCGGTCTCTTTAAGCAGATCAAGCACATACTTCCTTTGTGATAAGAACATCCCTTTCTTGCTCCTTGATACTTCTATTCCCAGGAAATACTTCAGTTCACCCAAGTCCTTTGTATGAAACTTGGAATGCATGAATGTCTTAAGATCAGAGATTCCTGCATGATCATTTCCTGTAATAACTATATCATCGACATAGACCACAAGAAGTATGATACCAGCAGCTGATTTCTTGTAGAAAACGGAGTGATCTTTCTCGCTCTTGTTCATGCCAAATGCTTGAATCTCCTTACTGAATTTTCCAAACCAAGCACGGGGACTCTGCTTCAATCCATAGAGAGCTTTTTTCAGACGACAAACCTTCCCATACTCCCCCTGAGCAACAAACCCAGGAGGTTGCTCCAGATAGACCTCTTCCTCTAGATCACCATGAAGAAAAGCATTCTTGATGTCTAACTGATGTATCATCCACTGTTGGGAAGCAGCAATAGAAATAAATAGTCGAACTGAATTGAGTTTGGCAACTGGAGAGAAAGTATCAGAATAGTCTACTCCATATGTCTGAGCATATCCTCTAGCTACAAGCCTGGCTTTCAATCGTGCCACAGAGCCATCAGGATTAACTTTTACCGCAAAGACCCACTTGCAGCCAACAACTTTCTTTCCTTGAGGCAAATCGACAAGTTTCCATGTATGATTATCCTCCAATGCACAGATTTCTTCAAGCATTGCATTCTTCCAACCAGGATGATTCAGGGCCTCTGTAACAGTTTTAGGTACGGAAATAGAATCTATAGAAGCTACAAGGACACTGGAGGAAGATGACAGGTGATCATAAGACACAAAGTTAGCAATGGAATAGATAGATTTGCAGTGCCGTTTACCTTTCCGAAGACTAATAGGAAGGTCGAGATCACTGGAAGGATCAGATGACGAAGGAGCTGGTGCAGGACATGTATCGGTTGTCACTGGGCGCCGAGAGTACACCTGAACAATTGGTGGTTTGGCTGGAGCAGAAGGAATATGAACAACAGGACCCGAAGGAGCAAGAGATGCATCAGAATCGACCACACTTGATTGCCCAACAGTTGGTCTTGAATTAACCACTTGATACACAAGCCATTCTTCATCCTCCTCACTTGCAGAACTCGTGGGTGAAGAGAAAAATGATGTGTCTTCTGAAAACACAACATCCGTTGATACTAGATACTTATTGAGATCAGGCGAGAAACATCTATAGCCCTTTTGCAGTCTTGAGTACCCCAAGAAAACACACTGTAACGCCTTAGGATCAAGTTTAGTAACAAAAGGCCTTGTATCTCTAACATAGCATGTACATCCAAAAATTCTTGGGGCCAGTGGAAAAAGTGATTTCTGTGGATGTATTACTTTGTACGGAATATCACCTTTAAGCACTACAGTGGGCATACGGTTGATCAGAAAGCAAGCTGTGGAAACTGCATCAGCCCAAAACTGTTTCGGAACCTTCATCTGGAACATGAGGGCACGAGCTGTCTCAAGTAAATGCCTGTTCTTTCTTTCAGCAACCCCATTCTGAGAAGGAGTATCAACACAAGATGTTTGATGAAGAATCCCATTTTGACTCATGTAATTCTGAAATGAGTTAGACACATATTCTTTTCCATTATCGCTTCGTAATATTTTCACAGACACATCATATTGGGTTTTAATCTCAGCAGAGAAGGCACAAAAATGAGAAAATACTTCTGAACGATTCTTCATAAAATAAATCCAAGTCATTCGAGAAAAATCATCCACAAAGGTAACAAAATATCGAAACCCAGTTTGAGAAGTAACAGGACACGGACCCCAAACATCAGAATGTACTAATTCAAACAAAGACTCAGCCCGTTTATTAAGCCTTGGTCCTAAAGAACTACGATGATGCTTCGCAAAATGACACGACTCACAATCTAATGAAGGTAAAGTATCAAACTGAGGACATAATTTCTTCAACACCGGTAGAGAAGGATGTCCTAACCGACAATGAGCTTCAACAGGAGAGGCAGTACTGACACACGCAACTGGTCGAGGTACCCACTCGTCAAGAATATAGAGCCCATCAGATACATGTCCTTTACCAAATGTCCGTTTCGTCATAAGATCCTGAAACACACAATGATCAGGGAAAAATGAGACACTACAATTCAGATTTTTGGTAAGTTTACTGACAGAGATTAGGTTAAAGGCCAAATTTGGTAAGTTTAACACAGAAGATAACGTAATAGAAGATGTTGGTTTCACAGTCCCAGACCCTTTAATCTCATAGGTAGAACCATCAGCAACAGTAACAGGAGGAGCAGAATGTGTTCTGAAGGTAGAGAAGGTTTTATGATTACCTGTCATATGATCTGTGGCACCTGAATCAATTATCCATTTGTTTGAGGAGGAGACAAGACATGTTTTACCTGACTCTGCCAGAGCACTAACAGGAGTAGATGCTTTCAGTGCGTCTTGATACTGTGAATATTTAGAAAACTCCTCTGCTGTCATTGTGACGATCTTGTTTGAGGAGTCTGAAAATGTAGCAGTATCAGATGTAGCAACATTGGCAGTTTGAATTCTCCGATTTCGATTTTGCAATTTCCTGCAGTTCTTCTTGGTATGGCCAGCCTCATGGCAGTAAAAACACACAATTGTTGTACTTGAATCATTGCCCCGATTTTCAAATGCCCTGTTTCCGCCCCTGTTATTCACCCTTCTTGCATTTTCTGCATTTTCTCCTTTTGCAACAAGAACATTGGTGTGCTGAGAAGATGAGACATTCTCAGTTCGTAGAACTCTACTGAAAACTTCCTGAAGGGAACCAATGTCAGAACCAGAAAGAATCTGAGATTTTGCAGTCTCAAACTCAGATGGGAGACCGGATAAGAAACTCATAACAGCCATCTGTTCCCGTTGAGCCTGTTGTACTCTAACATCCGGACTGAAAGGCATAAGTGCATTCAATTCCTCATATACCTTCTTGAAGTCCATAAAATATGCAGTGAGGGATTTAGCTCCCTTCTCAGGACAATGAAAAGCATTCCATACATCATACATCCGAGATACATTTCCTTTTCCAGAGTACAGAAAATCAAGATAATCCATTAGCTCTTTAACAAATTCACAATGACTCAGCAGACCAACGATATCACTATTAATAGAGTTTTTCATCTGCAGAAATAACCGTGCATCATCTTGCATCCAAAGTTTTCTAGTGTGATCATTAGGAGGTTCCTCAGTCAAGTGGTCATCTTTAGCAACACTTCTCAAATAAATTTTGATAGTCTTGCTCCATTCAATATAATTAGACCCATTTAATTTGTGTTCAGTTATTTTTGACACAATAGGCACTATATCAGCAACAGAATTCTTACTCTCTTCCATGACAATAAAATTTAATCTTCAAAGCAATCAGCCAGACCAGAAATTGCAATTTACCACTCCAAGAAGAAAAAAACAAATACCTCTCTTACAAGGTGACAAAAGGGTAAAAGGGTCAAAAGCGTGCGTCAAACCCTTGACTCCCTCTCTTTCTCACCCTGAAAGTCGTGAGTCGTGGCGACCAAGGCGGGCGAAGAAACTCAGATCGGTCCGGCAGCACGAGCCGGAGACAGAGCAGGGCTGCTGACAAACGTGGGTCGTGTGTCGGGCCCGAGAAGAATGGAGGCCGGGGCTTTCAATGATCTCGGACGACGCCGACTGGTTGATTTCTGGCGTGGATTTGGGCGCAAACACGGTGCTGCCGATGAGGAAAGGCGTCGTGCTGAGTTTTCGGTGGGGGGCTTAGGGTTCCGGCCGAGGTGAAGACCGCGTTGACGGAGAACGGGGCGAAGAGAAGGCGTGAGAGGGTGGCGGGATCTGAGAAGAAGGCGACAGCGATTCCACAGTCGTCGATGAATCTTTGCGATCCCTCGACAGTTGATCGAACACCGGATGAGAAACGTCGGAAAGTCAGATCGAGAGATGTGAAACGTCGGGACGTCAAATCGGTGAAGAAACGGCGGCCTCAAGCAATCCCACGCTCCGGAAACGAGAATGCGCTCCTCCCTGGGTCGGCGGTGACGCAATCCAGACCAAACACGTAACAGGTTACTGTTCCAGATTGTTAGGAACAAAACCCAAAACCCAGAAAATTCCCTTGAACCAAACGTGGCTCTGATACCATGTAACCGAATCAAGGTAATTCTCAATTCCCTTGTCTTTATTAGATGAATAATACTTGTTTATATATACAATTGAGAGTCCTGAATTAGGAAGGTATTATCCCTAAGGAAACAATCAAATTATGGTATGTACAGATATATACAGCTAACAAATTCTAAATGTGATCTTGGTATCTTAATGATAGGCCAACTTTCTTCAATGTTGCTAAAAATTGCAGTCCATATATACTACATGGGAATCCACCCATGGACAAGAAATGTATGTTGCTCTATCTTCACCTCTCATTGTCTCACACCCTATTGCCTCAAGTTGCATTACCTGTCATAATTAAACACCTCTTTTATCATTGTGACAAAACAAGTTTTGCCAAAACGATATGAGATTCCCTTTGATTTCAAGTTATGCAAGATTTATAAGAGCTCAATTATTCTGAAAACATGATTCATAAATACTACCCTAACATTCAGTTCATGAATACCATGTACCAGAAGAAGGCACTAAGAAATTTATGTCATTTACTTTCAGGATTCTATCTTCAACTCTATTTCATGCTCAATTGTTTTATTAACTATAGTTGCTTTGAATGAACATGTCAAAGTACAAGTACTAAACTAGTTCATTTCCAGTCAAATTACTATTCCTGATTCATAGAGTATAAACCCTTGCAAATTGAAATAAAGAAAATTTACATATCATTCAATGGTCATCTGTAAGCACTCTATGTGTCTACATCTTCCTCATTTGGATTTGGAATTTAACTTCTGATAAGTGTTTACTTGTTTTTAATTTGTTTTTTAGGAATCCAGTTAATGAGATTTTACCAACCAAAAACAAGGGTTTGTTAGCCCTCCTACCCTCAGGCTGGTTCTCTTGCATATGCTTGAAGAATATTGGAAGCCAATTAATAAGTCATTGCAGTTTCATAGTCTTATAAGAAATCTTGTTATCGTGACAGGAAAATAGACTGCAACATAGTCTTATTTCCCTTCATGATTTAGACATTGTGAATATCAAAAACCTGTTCCCTGGTAATAGAAGAAGAAAATCAGCCAAAGAACAACAACAAAATGTTTTGGCACCTTGTGGACTTGAATTGATGGTATTCAGGTGGCATAAATATACAAAAATACACTTAACAAACTACTAATCAGCAGGCCAAGATTCTACTTCCAAGAGACAGGGTTGTCATCCATGTCAAGAAGGCTCGAACTTTATTGTTGTGGGACTTTGGCATCAACAAATCTTTGGAATTCTTTCAGATTTCTAAATGGAATGGTTCAAGTCATCAACACATTCCCATAATTCTTTTGTAAATGTCATCATCATGGCCAGCTTTCTTTAGTTCATATGTACTAGATGGACAAGAACCACAACACTTGTATTAGAAACATGTCTGTTGCCTGGATTTGCATTACCTGCCATAATTAAGAACCTTTTTATTATTATAGTAGAGTGTTTCAAAGTCACCCATACCTAGTCTATCTCCATGTCTCTCAAACAGTTCGGCCCATTGGTAGCAAAAGAAGAGCAACTTGAATAGTTGGTCATTTCCTTTTTAGGAATTAATTGTACCGCATTCCTATACATAATATGTATATTGTGAAGAAGATTATTTGACTTTACCCTTTCTCTTCTTTGTTTTTTTCAATCTAAATTGGAGTGGTGTGTGACTGTGTCACTATTGCCAGATTTAAATGTTAATGTCATAGAATGCATTAATAGTTTTCTATTAGAATAATAGAATCCAATTCGACTAGATACTAGACATAAGTAAGCGTAGAATATAGAGCAAAGGATAAATGAAATGAGGGAAACAAATGATTCTAAGAAGGGTTATTTGTCTTCCTAGTCTTCCATACAAGAAAGGAATTTTCTACGTCCTTTTCTTGTGTCAAAATAATAATGATCCTCAACACCTTCGTCAAAAATTCCTATTCTTAGCTTAGATTTTTTTCTAGGTTTATCATAATTTTATATTTATTACGTATAAGAAGTAATGGACAAAAAAAAAAAAGAGAAATTTATTGAACAAATAGAACTTCTTCAATAAAATTATAAAAAAAATATTTCAACTTTGATTAGATACTAAAATAAATAGAGTAAGAATCTATTAGTATAGAAAGGATATTATACTATGTCATCCATAAAATCGAGTGATTCCTTATTTCTTCTAACTTTGAAAGGATTGATAGATACTATCGAGGAGCAAATGTTTTGAATCAATCAATCAAGTTCGTTTTTCAAAAACATCATCAGAAAAAAAAAATGAAATGGAGTTTTTTTAAACATCGTAAAAGAAGATTTGTTTTTTCTGGCATTTATACGAATAAAATCTTATGATTATTAAGAACTCAATGGGACCTTCCCTCTCGAATCAGAGCCAAAGAGGGCGTGGGTCCCATTGAGTTCTTACGTTTTCATGTCGACAACTCAATTCATCCAATTACTACATGGAACCATAAAAGAAAAAGCCTATTAAACCAATCACAGGAATACCAGTTACAGTACCTACTAGCCAAAGAGGAATCCTTCCAGTAGTATCGGCCATTTACCCTACTTTCCTCCACATTTCATCAAGTGGTCATACTAAAGACATAAATAGTCATGGATAATTATGAAATGAGATCCTTTCGAATAAGATAAGAGAATTCTTACTATTATTATTTATTTTATTAGTCTCTTTCGTTCTCTTAATTCTTAATTGAAAAAATAATTGGAAAATAAAACAACAAGTACAAAAATGAGTAATAACCCCCAATAAAGAATGGTACGATTCAATTCAACATTTTGTTCATTTGGGTTTGATTGTGTCATAGCTTTATAATTTGGATTAGGTTTATTGTTCGATGAACTGCATTGTTGATATTGACCCTAAAAAAGAAATGGTAGGTACAGCTAGTCCGTGAACAACCAATCATCGCACTATAAAAATTGGATAGGTTTGATCTATGGTCATTAGGGCCTCCTAAAAAGATCTACTAAATTCATCAAATTGTTCCAAAGGACCAAAACGACCGGTTATTAATGGAATTCCTTGTTGGCTCTCTATAAAATGCTCGTCTGGCTGAGGACTTCCAAACACATCGTAAGCTAAACCCATGCTGACAAATAAACAACCCGCAATGAATAGGGAAGGTATAGTAATGCTATGAATGACCCGGTATCTAATACTGGTAATAATACGGACTACCCATTTCAATTGTTGTGCTTTCTTAAATTGCATACCTATACAAGGGTTCAAGTTTCGATCGATATTTGCGGAGTTGATCATCCCTCTCGAAAACGAAGATTTGAAGTGGTCTATAATTTACTGAGTACTCCGTATAACTCACGCATTTGTGTACAACCAAACAGACGAAGTAACACGAATATCTTTGGTAGTAAGTCCATTTCCATCAACCGGCCGGTGGGAGCGAGAAGTTTGGGATATGTTTGGTGTTTCTTCCATCAATCATTCGAATCTACACCGTATATCAATAGATTATGGTTTCGAGGGTCATCCATTACGAAAAGACCTTCCTCTGAGTGGATATGTGGAAGTACACTATGATGATCCAAAGAAACGTGTGGTTTCTGAACCCATTGAGATGACCTAAGAATTTCGCTATTTCGATTATGCTATTCCTTGGGAACAGTGTAGCAACGAATAATTAAGAATTTAAATAGGTCCAGTTCAGGGGACAAAGAAATAGGAAATGTTATTTGCTTCGTTAGAATAAGTTCTATGAAATGAAAGAGTTTCACGGGAATTGTCTTGATCGTCGGATATCATTAAGATATAGTTATCGAACGATTTCCTGCAATTCTTCCCAGTATGGAATGAGTAAAGAATCAAGTTGTAAGTCTCGATCTATACGAAATGCACTGGGTTTTTTTGTCTTTCTTTAGGTTTCATTGATAGCAGAAGAGCCTTGCCTTACTCTATAGGGGCACTAGCGCTTTACTTTATATTAAAAGTAAAGGGGCCTGAAAAAACGTAATAGGCTGCTACTCTAGGCTTGCTTCACTTCTTCAAGCTCTACCCCTTATTTCAAACTAAAGCACTAACACACCTTCTATTATTTAGTAAAGCAACCTTTAATGCTAGGCGCTCCCTTTTTTTTTCTAGATGGAAGCTAGCGACAGGGTTATAGAACATGCAAAGCGATAGATTCTATGAGACTCTTCCTGAATGGGAACCCGTGAAGGAAAATTGCGAAGCTTCGCCGCCATCGGAGAACCCTCAACCATCAACCTCTCCAAAGAAAGGGCAACTCTTAAGATCTACGACCACCCTCTCCTCTTCTTCAAAAAGCGACGAAGGTATCCAAAATCAGATGACAAATCCGATCGACGGTCCTAGTCAACAGCATAAGGACTTTCTTCAAAGCGAAGGAGAGGAATGTGCTTCCAGACATGCCAAGCTCCACATATTCTTGTACAGTCAAAGGACGATCGATTTCGTAAAAGATGAGATCAATAAATAGAAATTCACTGAAAATGGATATTTGTGAGATCGTCAATATTGTACCGAGGATGTCTTTAGAGTATACTCAATCAATATAACTATCCTTCTTCTACCATAGCAACACAATTTCAAAAACTACAGCATTTGAATAGCTTGTATTCAGGTGGACAAGAACTACAACACTTCTCTCAGAAACATGTATGTTCTTTCTTCAACTCTTACTCTATTGCCTGGAGTTGCAATACCTTCCATGATTAGTCATCTCTTATTTATTCTCATGGAGAAACAGGTTTTGGTGTATGCAGAGACAATATACAATTGTCGCACCTCTTGATTTTTAATCGTGTCAGACATCTGGAATTGTCAAGCTGATTTATGGCTAACCTTGCAAGGACATCTAGTGCAAGAGATTCAGAATTATACCTATCTAATCCATCTCCATTTCTTTAGAACAACTAGATACTATGGCCGAAATCTCACGTAAGGTGTCAGGTTCATGTTGGGGTTCATTCACGAGATTAAAATGAATATAGCAAGGGATGTTCTTGATCTACCACCACCCATGTTGTCAAGTTGTTCAATGCCACTACAAGAAAAAAGGTCATTATTGACATATATCATCTTGACTTAAGATAATATATGTGAAGATTGTCTATTTAAATGAACAATTATGACATATACAATTTAGTTTAAATCAACAATGACATATATAATAGTTATTGCATTTTTCCATGACTTATGATGATGCAACCATGACAAATAATTTATAAGTCAATCTATAATTAATATGTTCATATGTCAAGGTACCAAAATGAAAGCAATAATGACATATATATTATTTGCTAAATTTTTCTTGGTTTAATGATATGCAATCTTGACTAAAAATTCATTAGTCAAAGTATAGTTAATCTTTTCTATCTAAATAAAAGTAATAATGACATACATGCATTTGCTAAATTTTTATATGGTTTATAATGACACAACCTTAATAGAAATTTATAAGTTAATAAATATTTAATAAATTAATATTTTAAGATTAGAATATTTGGTACTGTCACTTTATCATATATTTTGTAAGTGAAAATAAGCCTATTTTATTTTAATTTATTAAGGCTGAGTTATTGAAAAACAAAATCCTAATTTAAGGAAATTTTATCAAATTTTGGTAGTTTTTACAAGCATATTCATTATTATTTTGAATAGAAATTTGTGATTAAAAAGGATAAGATAATGTTTCCATTTAAAAAAGAATATCAATATATTGAAAACTATTCCTATAATCTTATTTTAATATTTTGGATAAGGCACTAAGTTATGTCTCTATATTTCTAATTGTTGGAATTAAAATATATTGCCACTAACTTGGGTCGAGGTCTCACAAGTATTAGGTAATTAAATTATTATTTGTGTTTAATTAGACATTAAATCTACTAAGAATAACTTAATTAGTATTTAGGTATTATAACTAATTGTAGACCACAAAATCAATCCATAGACACATTTCTTTTAAAATATTTTAAGCCCATTTTATTTAGTTTGGGCCCATTACATTTATGCTTTTGCCTGATGATTTGTGCCCAATTGGTGTCTCAGCTGATTTGTGTCCAGTTGGTGCTCCTTGATTGAGGGAGTAATCAACAAAATTTATAACCTATTACACCATGAACTAGGGTAGCAAAGACAAAGCTACTATAACATAGTGGCTCTAGGATCGTTCACTGGGATGGGTTTTCACTTTGCAAATGATATTAATTCAAAGCTGAATTGGTGCCTTTTCATTTCAAGGTTAGCTTTAAAAGAAAACATAAAGATGTTTGAATGAAAAAAAAAGGTTTGGTTTTAAACTAACCAAAAATAGTAACTGATTTTACTTACAAAGAAAAGTGTTTCTTGGAGTTTAGATCACTAGGCTCAGGTTCATCATACAAAAAGGAGAGTTCTGGTCACTTGTTTCTTTTCCTCGCATTAGAGAATTAACATATAGTTAATTCTCTAACCGGTGTGGTACAGATGCTTCCCCTTAATGGGTTCAAACAATAAATCCCTCTCACTGATGCACCTTGTAATGGCTCGTGCCTCTCACCTAGCATTTGCCATTTAAGGTGATCTTTAACCTTGGATTACCCGTCAAAAGCTCGCAAGAGATAACTAATGGATGTCTCCTTGGAGTCCAAAAGCTTACCAAGTGTTGGCAATTCTAGAAAATCCTACCTTCAAGTCACCTCCCAGAGGCTCGCAAGGGGTAAACTAGTGAATCTCCATGGACGGAGATCACTTGCCTTACCAAGTGTTGGCCCAGGTGATTTAAAGGCGTTTTAAGTTAACTAAAAAGATAAAAACCATTAACGGGTTACACTTTCTCTTCATTAAAAACTAAAACAACAAAACTTCCAATTTTTGCATGAGAAAACTTACCCGGCTTTCTTCACTCCAAGAGACGAAGAGCCTAGCCTCTCATCCTCTAAGGAAAAATCCTCAGAGTTTGATTGGCTAGAAAGAAAACTAACGAGAAAACAAAAATATCAAAAAGAAATAGAGCAAGTGCTCTGTTCGTCGATTACATATATGATATATCTATATTTTACAATGGATGCAAGGGAATATATATAGAGAAGTTTTTCCAACCTTCCTAGCTAAGAAATCTTATGGTTGGTGGATTACAAGGAGAAGAATGGAAATTTATACAAAAATATCTGAAGAAAAGATCTAAAAGAGTCGGTGCACAAATATCCCAGTTCGCATGTAGATTTCGCACGTTGCATGGTGACTTGCGAAAATCTCGCAAGTTGATTTCGCAACTTGGAATCCATTTTCGCACGTTGAGCTCCAAGTTCGCAAGTTGCAAAATCACTTTCGCAAGTTGGGCTTCTCTATGACTGTGCGGCTGTATTCCATTTCCATTTCGCAAGGTAGGCTTTAATTTCGCACGTTGGAGTTCCAAATTCGCAAGATGCGAATTTGTCCTTTAGATGGATGCAGTTGTCTTGTGAAGGCCATATCTTCCTCATTTCAGCTTCAATTCGTACACCGTTTGAAGCGTTGGATTCTTGACTTCCTGAGCTTTGAAATGGTATATAGCATGTAGAAAATGGACTTTGGTTAGTGCTCCAAAAGTGCGAAAGAAGACTGCAGCTGCTGTCCTCTATTTTCTTCACTCTGTTTTTCCTCTCTCCGTTGTTCTTTCCTTGCATACTTTGAACGACTTTGGAAAAGGGCTATGGAGCTCCAGAGCTTGGTTCTTCATTAATTTGAGCTTCCAAAATCTTTGTCATGAACTATATACAGCTCTCCTTCATTCTTGGATTGCTTTGGTGTAGCTAAAAGCTATCAAAAACACCAAAACTTAACACAATTTGATTAGAAACGATTGCAAGGGTCCTTAACATGTCAATTGAGTTAAAAGGTAATAATTACTACTCAAAAGTGTTTAAAAGAGTTAATTACAAGCTATCAAATAAAACACTTTTTGAGTAGTAATCACCTGAGCCATAAAAAAAGCTTGATAAATAAGTTTTTTGTTTTTCCTTTCTATTCCATTTCCTTCCACTTACAGCCGCCCCATCTTCCCCATCTTCCTTTTTCTCTTCTTTTCCTATTTTTTTTCTTCTTTCTTCTTTCTTTTTTCATCCTCTCATCCTCATATTCATGGTAGCCTCTACGCCACCACCTCCATCTCCTGTGTTGTTACCATCCATGAGTCCCACACCCACCATGCCACCATCTTTATATTCCCCCATGGCTATTGTTCCCATGTTCACTACGACTCAAACGTGCTTCCCGATGTTTCGCCATAACCCCGATGTGATTCTTGATGTTCCATCACCATCATAGCCACCATTGTTGCAGCCCACAGCCTTGGTACCTCCTGCACTACCCATTGAATTTTGTTGGACTGACATCAACACCACCATCTCCATGGTTGGGACTTCGTTCTTCATCTTAGGGCTTCAAGAGACGTAGGTAAGTTTCCTTGGATCTCTACAATACTTGTTGAGGTAGTTTTAATTTAATTTTTATATGGGCTTGGGTCTCATTTTCTTTATGATTGGGCTTCAAATATTTGGTGCATGGGTTTGATGTTATAATATTTTATTACTTGGGCCTTGTGTTTCATTTGGTTGAGCCCAATAATAAGAGTATCAGGCACACATAAGCAGGTTGGTTCTTTGAGAGCCTTGGAGTTTTGTTGAACCTTAGGATTGTTGAGGTCATGCTTCACCATTGATTGGGCTTCAAGCAAGAGATAAGTATGGATGAGGCTTCATCCTGGAGGATATGTGAGTTTGAATATCCACCGTGTTTTACATTGAATCTAGAATCACAAAATCAATTCAATTACAATTGATGATATTAAAGGTCAATAGGTGTATTTATTTTATTTTTGTGATATTGAAGGTTAGTATATTTACTGTCCTATGAAAAAATCTTTTAATTTTTTGGTATTTGTTACTTAATTTTGTGTTTATTCTACTAGGTATCTAAGAAATACATCAAGAAGAAGACAATGATGCAGAAACAAAGATCACCTCTTATGAAGATAATGTTGTACTTTTCAATTTAATTTTGTATATTATTTTAATTGAATGTTTTTAGCTAGGTTTTGTTTGTATATAGAAAATAGAGAGGTACTTGAAAAACACTTATGGAATTGTTGTTCTTAATATTTAATGTATATGTAATGATTTTTTTTCTTAAATAGTAATTTATTTAAATTATTTTCGGGACTTGATTGTGATTAGCATAATTAAAAATACACCAAATTTAATTTTGAGATAGGTTTCATATGGTATATAACATGTTCATTTTCCATTAAAAAATAAAAATTATAAGAAAATAATATTAAATTTTTCATAAGTTATATTGACATATGGCTCATGCCCAATATTGACATGTGCAGTGGCAACTATGACATATGTGATACCAAACATTGACATATATAAAACAATTATGATATATATAAAATCTAACCTTGACATATATATTTAGAAATCTTGACATATGTGGGATTAATCATGACATATATGACGTCTGACCTTGACACTTGTTGGAGTAACCTTAACAAAAGAGTAAGTTAACCTTGACATAAGATCAAGTAATCTTGTCATTTGTTAAATTCAACATTGACAGAAGTAAAAGAAACATTGATAGATATCATACTATTAAGATTTCATCATTAGTAGAAATAGAGAAATCTTGACATATGTATATGTCAAGCTAGCTTTAAAATTTTCTTGACACTAGCATAGATGACATATACAAATAGTAACCTATCTTGATAGATATATCTTATCTTAACGGCAAAAAACTGTCAACAATGGCCTTTTTTCTTGTAGTGTGCTCTCGTGTTGACCATGGCCACAGTCACAGTTGTGTGTCCTTTCCCGAAAGAAATAGTCATTTTGAAACTTTTATCAACAACAGAACTTTCATGTATCTACTTTCAGGTACCCACAAAAAATTGAGTCCAACTTAGCATCCAATAAAGAAAAAGTAATAATCTAAACAAGGGAACAAGTGTTTTCCTTACTCTTTTTCAGTAGAAACCTAGTTTATTTCCAATAAATTGAAGAAGAAACTAATTCTAAACATGGAAGACAAGTACTTGATTTCTGTTTAACTAGTGGAATATTCGAACGTATTTACAGCTTTAGCATTAGAAAATTTTAACAAAATCACTAATTAACCCCCAAACCCCCACCCACCACAGAGATATGTTACAAAGATTCCTCTACTCTACATTGCAGCAAAGTGTAAGGGGTTTTGTCCTTTCTTCATCGTAAAATGAAACAACCCTTTTCAATAAAAGAATAAGAGAAATTGAGAGTTAAGACCATTTTCTTTCATTGTACTATCGATTCCTCTGCTTCTTCCTCTCTTAGTTAAGCCAAATAGTCTGTGGTTTCTCCGTTTTTTCTTCACTCCACATCAAAAAGTAGCATCTTAGGTTCTCCCATCTCTCTATCCCTTGTCAAAACACATAATTTAATGTATTGATGTCTTGGATTCCTCCTAGTTAAAAGGAAGCTTGAAATATCTCCACTGCTTCTATGTTTCTTTGAGTCAAGGGATAGAGTCTTGTTTTTCTTTCTTTGTTTATTTGAGATGCTAGAAGAGGTGTGTATAGAACTAATGTGATGTCAGAGAGGTATGTAGTATCTGAATTCCCTTTAGTCATGCAAAGTAGCCTTAGAGATTTTTGGAGGCTTGGGTATTACAGTATATTAAGATATTCAAAATGCATTATTACACATCTTCTTGACTTCCGACAACTCAACTTGTTTTTCACAATCATAAATATGGAGGTATTTAATTATGGCAGGTGATATGCCTCTCAGAAATTGATGTGAAAAGGTGGAGATTAAGGGATGTGCACTTGGTTTTGCGAATCAAACAACCCTCATTTAGTATAAACCACAAATTTTGGCAACTCATGATCCATAATTTTGAGCATGGGAGGAAGCAGGCCTGTTGGAAAGATAGGAGGAGACAGTTAAAAGCATGCGAGAATTCCATGGATGAGTTGCTCTTATGAATTATTCAGAATCCATGAGAAACTTCAAAGCTTTTTCTTCTTTTTTTTATCTTTTTTTTTTTCCTTTACATAGTTAATCATCTTGTTTGATGTTTGCCCTATAGTTGGTCTACTGATGGTAGGCTTCCTTTGGGTGGAAGTAAGGACTCTACACTAAAGGTAAATTGTGGGAACTATGTCTTTTTGTGGTATTGATGGGGTTATCATATAGTTTTTTTTTTTTTTTTGATAAGTTAAGGGGAATATGGGGTTATCATATAGTTGATTGATTCTATGGCTTCCTTATAGCTTTTCAAGGCTCTAAAAAAAGAAAAGAACAAAGGTAGACCTAGGAAAAATATTCTTCCTGATTTCAGTTACTCTTTCTATATGAACTCTTTATTTTGGTAAATTACAGTTAGAGATGATCATATAGTTGAACTAGGTTTGCTTCCTCTCCTTTCCCTTTCCTTCCCCTTGAGGAAATTTTTTATCATTGCTTAGTTTTGACTACTCTGTTTCTTTTGATCATTGTGGAATAGCATCATTATAAGATGTACAAGAAACATGTTGTGGTGCATTATTCCTTTCTCTACCACCCAAAATCTACTTTCCACAATCATAAATATCGAAGTGTTTAAGCATTAGGTAAGACATCTCTTGATAATGATGTGAGAGATATAGACAAGTAATGTTACTAAATAACAAGAATATGTATATAAAAAAAAAATAACAGAATAAGAATACACATATTTATGTGGAAAACCTTAGACTGGAAAAACCACGGGTAGAGGAGAAAAAAATTCATTATATTAAAAAATTGATACAAAAGGGGAGAGATGCGAGCGACTACTTTATAAGCATAGACAACATAGCCCTAATATTATACATAATTGCAAATATATATATATAGTGTGTGTGTGTGTGTGTGTATGCGTGTGTGTGTGTGTGTGTGTAGGAGAGTAATAAACATCATAACCCTAAATTCTATTGGCCCGATCCCTCCGCTACCACCACAGACTCTCCAAAAATCTCACAAATTTTTCTTCACCACATATGTCGTATCACGAGCTTTTTGGGTAAGACTAAATAGAATTCGAGTTACCAAACTCTAACAAACAACATACCAGTATTCACAAGAAGTGATGTTCTGCTTTTTCACTTTACAACATTCATTTAGTTTGAACTTTAGATTCAAGCAACTCAAAATCTCCGCCTTCATTAGGATTGTAGGAAGCTAGCTTCTTGGAAAGACATGAAAATGGGGCATTTAGAAATATGGAAGAATCCCAAAGGCCAGTTGCTACTTTTGAATCATTCCAATCAATAACAACTCCAAAGATATATACAAATTTGTTCTGGGAAAGAGATGTTTCCTGGGCATGTAACCATCTCTTTAATAGACTCAGGGTTGTGCACCCTCTTAGTGATTTCTTATATATTGTAGTGAACCTATCACACCCCAAACCCACTCCAAGGGCATTACGGTCATTTCACACGTCAAGCCCAAAGGTTCAAAGTAGAAACGATACAAACAGTCGTATTGTAACTGAAAATTTACCAATTACCAAATTCCTATTCAGAGTAGTAGGACAAAATTCTAAAATTTCTAAGTATCAACTTAAAAAAAAAAAAAAAAAAAAAACTAATATATCAACCAAAGTTTTATTGTCCAAATAACTCCAAACTCAAAATAATTCAAACGAGAATTAAATTTTAACATTTAAACAATGTCCAAAATAAAAAGAGTTTAAACAAATATCCTATTAAAGCCAAATTTCCCTCCTAACGATCACTCATCGCTCGAACTGAGGTTACATGAAAGATTATCAACAAAGGGGGATGAGCTCAAAGCCCAATAAGAAATATTAATACAGTTTCATGGATCAAACATTTTCAATCATCCTTGCAAATAGGAAATATAACATATACTTATTTCATAAAAAACTTTTGAGTTCAAAATGCTAATACATTCAAACTTTTCAACAAAACTTTCTCATATTCATTTCAAAACCAAATTAAATACATTCAAAATATCTTTACTCAGGTTATCAAATGACAAATAGTGCCCAATTAGGTGGGACTTCACAATTGAGCAACTAGTTTCAAATTTTTTCCATTTAAGGTGAACAAAACCAAATGTCAACAATTATAACTTGTTGACTAGGGTCATATAATCTAAAGTCAAACACTTTATTTCATTAATTCAAACTTACAAAACAAAACATCGTATCTCTTCAATTTTTCATTTTTCATAAACAAATAAAATGCTCAAATATACTTTTCATACAAAACATATATTTGATCCACGCGTAAAGATAAAAATAATATTTTTACACATTTCAAAATACAATATAAAAAGAAAATTATTTTCTTTTACAAAAATCTGCATTAATTTCCCTCACCTCAAATAAGTACTCAAAAACCTTGAAGTATTTAACCCCGAAGAATTTCGTCTCAAAGAATCTATTTCAAACCTAACAAAAACAAAAAGACAACTATTACTATTAACTATTTATCTAAATTTATAGGTTTGGGAACCCTAATAATTTTCTATATTATGTCACCTATTATTTTTAGTAGGAATTTTCTTAACTAAGTCGACATACTTTTACAAGCTCTTCTTAAGCTTTGAGTGGTTCATAGTTTTTCCTGTATTTAGTTTTACATAATTTTGGTGAAAAGTGCATGAGGAAGAACCATATAAAACCACAACTCACTTTTGGATGCTGAATCTACAAAATATAAATTGAAAAAAATAACGTATTAGGATAGGATAAATAATAATTTAGAAAACAACTCCACAAATGAAATATTAAGTAAATGCAAATTTAATATTTTAAAAGCTTAATAAACTCAATTAAAGATATAACCACATGATATACAAACTTGGGGAAACTTATGACTACCACTAATTTCAGATGTCTAAAATTTATATATATCTTAGACAACATTTTGATATGTAAACTAATACGTAAATTTTTTTAATTTTAAAAAGAAAATTTGGCAGCCAAGCTAGAAATTTAGCATATTCATATAATATAAAGAAAAATAAATTAACTAGATGCCTTAATGCATTGCTCTATCACACTATTTAATAGGATTTAGATACTACATATTCAATGTTGTCTAAAAAGTCAACATAAATAATATAAGAGGGAAATAACATTTTGCCTTACACAATTAATCCTACTAAAAGTTTGTTTTGTTAAGTCACTCATCTAATACCATATTTCAAGATGAATTATTTGAGCTAATTTTCTCAAGGAAATAATTACTTTGGTGATAGCTACATATTAGCTTATTTTTATGATATGATGTATCAATTAATAATTGTCTTCATTCACCAAGATATTGACAACGATTTCAATATATTGGTCGATATTATCCATGTTTATTTTATTGAATGTCAAATCAATACCTTATAAACTAAACAACAAAACAATTAATAAGTGTAAAAAGAATTGATATTGGGAAATCCAAGCCTAGGAAGTTTAAGGGGAAGTGAAGTAAAATAGCCTTGACAAAGAAAAAAATTCAAAGAAATTGGTATAATATAGCCATGTCCCTCTACTTAGATTTTCAAGACCTAGAAATATGGTTAGCTCCTGTAAAAATTTTCATTTCCATGCTCTTTTATAACACTTTCCCTTCGATGTGACTATTTCAATATCCTTTATTTTAAAAAAATATTTTTACTTAATAAGTGAAAAGAATGGGGTATTGTCTGTTTTACTTTGCTTAGTTCAATGTTCATTCCCAAGAAGTGCTTATTCTTTATACTCAATATCCTCACTATGAATTAGTTCTACTCCAGAAATTACTTAATGGTTGTAATATTTCAGGCGCACTTCTACCTATCACTTTTAGCAAATGTGATTTGCTAGAGTAATGTACTTAAAAGCCTACTGCATCACTCAAGAAGAATACCCAAACAAACCAACATAGTCATAAGGCACCATAACAAGACATACAGTAATTAGTAACTTCGATGAAAGAGAGGTTTTGTCTTTATTTTAGTAACTTTGGCATAGTTGATGTTTGAAAATGCTGAGGGAATGCATCCCTTCTGGCAGTGATTTCAATTGGGGGCATTCAGAAATCTAGCCTTTCCCTAATATCCTTCATTCTATGATTCATCCAGACCAAAAAAGCACCCAGCATGTCTGTCTTTCTCCACAAGTCCTCCGTTGCTAAGTCATCAACATACTATAAAACATCTTTAAGCTTCTGTACCCAAGTTGTTACTGTTGCTCCTCTTCAGCATCAGCAAGTACAAATTTGAAAGAGGACAGTGTGTCCTTATGCTTCATAAACTCCTCTTGAACCATACATCTCTACAAAAACAAAATACCCTAACCTCATCAAAAGATTGTCAACAATATTACTGAATGAAATTTGTTCAGCCATCTTTCAAAGGTCTAAGGGAAAATGAAAGGAGTTTTAGCAACAGAAAAAAATGAGAAAAGCCAAGTGAGGACTGAAGGGTCTGAATAAACTTGGGTGTGTTTGCTCTGTTCAATTCAAGTGGGATTAATTACTTGACCCTCATGATTGACCTACCTACCATATTTTTCATTTTTTTTTCTTATTAAAATTTTCAGACAAATAAAATTACTTGAAAATTACTGGATATTACTTATTATTTAAAAATTAAAATAAAAATTGCTAACCTTCTTGTAATATAATTAGTAAACATATTTTCGTTTTATAAGTTATAATCAAACCGGTTTATATATCCTATTTTTAAAAATAACAAAGACAGAAAATTGTCTGAAAATGTGAATCTCAATAATGAACTACACCTAGAGGGGGGTGAATAGGTGTTGTAGAACAATTTAAAAAATCCTTCCAACAAAAATTACCTAACCTTAGACTATCTTAATGTCAAGAATTTTTTCTTCTAATAACTTTTCAACAAAGCAAAACATCCACAAGCAATAATGTATGCATCAACACTCTCCCAACAATTTATAAGTGCAAAACACATGCAAATGCTTCAACACTTCTCAAAAATAAATCAAAATATAGAGTGAGAGAAAGAGACAATGAACACCGGATTTTTAACGTGGAAATCCTCCGAAGAGATCAAAAACCACGGGCCTATCACCGATTGAAAACTCCACTATGAAGAATAAAAACTGAGTACAAGGTTTTACCTAGCTCAAGCCAACCAATCCTTCCCGGAATACTTGACTAGTACCTTCATTTTCAGCTTCCCCTTTTGGAGCATACTTGGAGTCCGCACCAAGCTCAATCTCGGCCTCTTCTTGAATCCACACAAGAAGAAAATGGGTTTTTGCACAACCCAAATAGAATGAGAGATTTAGATGTGAATGAAAGAATGAATCAACCCATTTATTGCTCAAGAAAATCCATTGAAAACTAGTTTTGAAAACATTAAGAGAAGTGGATTTTCTTTGCAATCAAAAACCCCAACTTAGGAAAGCAAAAATGAGAAATGAAGAACACTTGGAGTGTGGCTGCTCTAACCCATTTTCTGCAGTCTCTCATTTTAGAAAATGAGAGAAGATTGGTTTTTAAAGTGTAAAAAGAAACCCTTAATCTAATGGCTGAGATTTGATCAAAAAAACATTAGTTGGATAGATCCACCCCTACACTTGGATCGATCCAGAAACAGAGGAATGAAAGCCTTGCACCAAAAACCATTTTTCCCAACTTTCTAACACATTTAAAGATTAAAAACCGGGTTGATTCACACCCAATCACTCCACACTCGACTACATACCTCGGCCTCTTAGCAAAGTCTTAGTCTTCAAAGTCAAGTAGTCCGAATAGGAATAGGAAAGCCGAGTTAGGGGACACTTAGGAATTTTGTCTGGAATTGCCAACCTAGCTAAACACTCACATTGTCCATTGAGCACCTAAATATTTTAAACTCATTATAATAAAAAAAAATGTCCAAAATATTTATTAAAAAAACTAATTTAATTTTATAATCATTTTTCAACCCATAAATTATCAAAAAATAAACTAAAATCTTTATCAAGGTTTTTCTAAGTAGAATTTAAAAAATGAGAAATTAATATTTTGAACTCCTTAAAATCATTAAATTAAAATTTTAAAAAATAAAATCTGTTTGATTGTATTAGAATCGACAATAGAAATGCAAACATGAGTTTATAGCTCTTAACATATTAGATTATGAAACTAAATGTATTTTAGATAGTGGAGTTAGTTCATACAACAGAAAGGATGAGGTATCCAAGATGTCAAATAAGGTTGGGGTTGAAGGAAGTGAAGGGAAATTACCATAGATGTGAAATAAAAAAGGTTGTGATCCCATAAGACATCACTTGACAATATCCAAGAAAATGAATGACAAAATATCAGAATATCAACAAGCAGATTGCATACTTTATATCAAGGTACTTAATTGTTATGATGCAAGCATTTGAAATTTTTTTGGTGCAAGAGCTCAAACATTTCCTAATAGATCATACCGGTGGGTTGATGCTAGAGATGTTGTCAATGCACACATTCAAGCATATGAGATCCCAAAGCCAGTGGAAGATAATGCTTAGTAGAGAGGGATTTACACTATTCCGAGACACTGAAGATTTTGCACAAGCTCTACCCTAATTTACCCCTGCCCAAAAAGTAAGTTTCTATTAGTTATTGGTAGTATTCGTTTGTGACATCATTAGAGTACTTGCCATTTAATCTTCTTTTTTTAATCGTTTGTAATATTGTTTGTTGTAATAGTAGAATGATTGTTTCTATCCATTAGATGTAAATATGGTGAGACAAACCATATTTAAAACCCTACATGCCTCGTATTAATAATTTATTTTTTCTCTTTGTATTAATGCATCAATAAATGGTATTGAAGAAATTACTTTTACAACAAAGGTTACAAGATTATAAGTAGGATCACTTTGATACAATGATGGGATAAAAGAAATAGATGGGTTTATTGAATGCAAACCTCCATACATAAATGATAGAGACTTAACTTGTTCAATATAAGTTCCTTGATGTAAAATATCAATTTTTTTCCAAAGTCTTTATGGCTATTGGCCTTTCCATGGAATACCAAAGAAAAAAAAAAAAGAAAAACCCTCCTTACCTGAGCATTCATTTGAACCTTGTTTCGAAGAAAAAAGTTTTATTAATCCAAACCCTTTTGATTTATATATGACATGGGACTATGAAGAGTTTTAAAACAACTCAAAGATAACAATAAAAATTGAGGTTAAATAGTGAAAACTACATTAGATTCCAATAATAGTTTTATGATATAATGTTTCATTGGCAGGTTTCATAAAAAAATGAAGTATTCTATGAATACGACTTTCGATGCCAAATTTTGAATTTTCTAATTCCTTAGTTTAGTGGTGGGTCTCGTAAAAATTGAAAGTTGTGGAAAAGTAGAATATGGACACAATTTTTTACTTAATGAGTAGATTTTACAACACCTTCAAGTAATTACCCTGAAAATGATAGGTCATTGCATTGAAAATGTATTAAATTTAATTGAGAGATTATTTATAAAAATATCATCATTTTTTAAAAGAATAATATGATCTTACCATCGTCTCCAGTTGGAAAGCAATTTATGGTGGTGCTAGATTTTTCTTAATATATTCTTGTTCCTTTTTCTTTTACTTTTTTTTTTCTTTTTTTGGTGCATATTGTAAGGTTTCAAGTTCCTTTAGAAATATGAACAATGATGAATGAAGAGTTAGAAATTTTGGAACATTAAGTACATAGTTAAAGCCATGTTTAGATAGTTGAAATTCCTTTAAAAAAAAATACAAAAAAGAAAAAATGAAAGAAGTTCAAATTTTATTTGATTATCTTAAAAATATCAAAGAAATTACAAATAATGAAAATTGTTTAGATTTTATGTACTTTCTAATATTTACTCTTTATAGACAAAAAAACAAATAAATTTTTTTTAGGTTCTGAAAATCATTAAACTTAAGCTTAATATTTATTTTTCTTGATTTTTAGTGTCTTTCTTAATTTTCCTTTATAATGTTTCCCACTTAATCCAAAACTTTCTAAGGTCTAAATTTCACGGCGTTTCATCTTCTTTTTAATTAAGAAGTTTTGAATTTTTCAATTCAAATTCCAAAATAGGGTAATAAAACTTTAAAATTAATATAACATCTTAGACGAATTTGGTTGATTTGGTAATCAACTCGAACCAAACTTGAATTAAGAAACATTCAACCCTAACTAACCAGATATAGCCTCAAATATGAGGTGTTTAATTCAAACTCAACTTATTTCTATATATTAAAGTTAGGCTTAAATTGACTCAGGTATACTCGTAGTTGAGTTGTTTAAGTTGTATGATCAAAGCTAAGTTTTGTAAGATTGAATTAGGGTGAACTCGTTCATAATGTTTTTTTTTTTTTTTAACTTCTTTTATATCATAATTTAAATAGAAAATAGGACAACATTTAAACATTATTAAAAAAAATGAGAATGAATTTATGTATCTTTCTAACAAAAATGAAATAATATAATTAAAATTTAATATTTTTCTTTAAATACTAAAAAACATAAAATAGATATTATTATATAAAATAAAATAAATTACAAATATTATAAAAATATAAAATTAGGTTATATATGTATGTATGTATAAAATAGTAGTGTGACTGAGTGTTTGCTACTTGTAAAAAGTATTTTTGCTCTTTTTTTAATTGAAATTAATAAAAAGAAAAAGAAATAAAATGTTTTCAAAAATATTAAATGCATAACTAAAATTATGCTAATGAAGTTTTTTGTTCTTTGTAATTTAAAGTTGTCTCATTCATATTTTAAGGTAAACTAATAGAACATTAAACTCCCAATATTTTATCCATCTAGAATTTATCACCATTTTATTTTATATCATATCATAATTATATTAATTAGTGCCTTCAAGAAAAAAAAAATTATTTATATGTTAGACAACATGGAAAAGATATATTTTTTTAATGCTTATTAATAATTTTTATTTCAAATTTTAAAACATGAACATATAAATTTTAACAATTATGAAATATTAGTCTAAATATCTTTTAATATTTGGTTATGTTTGCAAAGTGTTTTTAATAAGAATTATGAAAAAAAATTTTGAGAGTAATTTATGAAAATATTTTTTTAAAAAAAATATGTTTTAAAAATAACTTTATCTTATATATAGTTGTGGACCCCGCATTTCGGCTTATGAGTTTTCTACTCGATGGCAAGCTCGATTTTAATTTGAAAAATGATTTTTATTGATTAAGAAAATGACTTGGAGTCGCCACTTATTTTTGTTTTATTTTTAAAAGGATAAACAAAATAAGAAAGAAAACCCTAAGTGCGACTCCTTATTTTGGAAAAGGTGATCTACGAAAAACTGGATCAGACTCGGGGGTCAGGTTGCTTATCGAGAAGGTACGGTAAAGACCGTAGCACCCCTCTAAGTCCCTAAAGTCGGGTCTCTACTAATAAAATGAAGCTGACATGGCAATCAATAGGAAAATCAATGGATACTCAAATCGATTAGGTGCATATGGGAATCGAAACATGCAATAAAGAATGACCAGAATAGGAGTGGATGCGTACCTGGACCACGAACGAATAATGCGCTATCATAGAAATAGAGTCAGTGCACAATATAGAGCCCGAAACACATCACATGCATCACTAAGCAGGGATTAAAATTGGTAGAAGGAAAACTCGATTTTTGAAATTCATTTGAGAATCGAAATCTTAGCGATCATTTGAAAATTGGAGTTTTGGAGATTATTTGAAAATTGAATTCTTAGGAATTGAATGTAAGAATGAGAATTTTAGAAATTAAATTTGAAAGAAAATTGGGATTTTGAGGAATTATTTAAAAGTTCGGGATTTTTTTAAGAGAAATTGAGTTTACGAAAATTGGGACTTTGGGAGTTGAATTTTGAAAGGGATCAGAGTTGTGAGTTATTTGAGAAGTAGAAATTATGAAAGTTGATTTATAAAAATTGGAAATCTTGAAAATCATTTGAAGGCGGACCTTTTAGAAACGAATGAATAAAATGATAACAATAATAGTGATAACAATAAGTGAGTAACCGGATAAATACGATAATTGGAATATTGAGAAGTGAAAATTAAGTTCGGAGATAGGACAATTGGAATTTCGGATGACTAAATTTAGAAATCGGAATTTTGAAGAATTAGACTTTAATGGTTGAGATCTTTAAGAGGAATAAATAGGTAAGTATAGAATAATGTATCTAATTAACGGAAGCAAAATTTTAAACGAATAGAAAATAAATAGTGGAATTTTTAAGATTGAAAATCAAATTAGGACGTTGGATTTTTGAAGAATTGAACTTTAAATAAATAGATAAGTGGGGGATAATAATTCTAATTGATGAAAATAAGATATAGAAGAATAGTTGAAGAATTAATTAAATTAAGACATGAGATTTTTGACGGATTAGACTAGATAAATATGGGATAATGGTTCTATTTAACGAAAATAAGATTTAAACGAATATTTGAAGAATTAAATTAAGACATGAGATTTTTGAAGGATTAGACTAGATAAATATGGGATAATGATTCTATTTAATGAAAATAAGATTTAAACGAATATTTGAAAGATTGAATTAAAACAGGGGATTTTTGAAGGATTAGACTTTAAATAACTAGGTAAGTATGAGATTATAATTCCAACTGATGAAAATAAGATCTAAACGAGTCATTGAAAAATTAAATTAAGACATTGGATTTTTAAAGGATTTAGACTTCCAATAACTAGATATATACGGGATAATGATTCTATTTGATGAAAATAAGATTTAAACGAACTATGGAAAAATTAAATCGAGACATGAGATTTTTGAAGGATTTAGACTTTAAATAACTAGATTTATATGAGATAATGATTCTATTTGATGAAAGTAAAATTTAAATGAACTATTGAAAAATTAAATTGAGACATGGGATTTTTGAAGGACTTAGACTTTAAATAACTAGGTAAGTATGAGATTATAATTCCAATTGATGAAAATAAGATCTAAGCGAGTCATTGAAAAATTAAATTAAGACATTGGATTTTTTGAAGGATTTAGACTTTAAATAACTATATATATATGGGATAATGATTCTATAAGATTTAAACGAACTATTGAAAAATTAAACTAAGACAGGGGATTTTTGAAGGACTTAGACTTTAAATAACTAGGTAAGTATGGGATAATGATTCTATTTGATGAAAATAAGATTTAAATGAACTATTGAAAAATTAAATTAAGACATGAGATTTTTGAAGGACTTAGACTTTAAATAACTAGGTAAGTATGGGATTATAATTCCAAATGATGAAAATAAGATCTAAGCGAGTCATTGAAAAATTAAATTAAGACATTGGATTTTTGAAGGATTTGGCTTTGAATAAATTAATAAGTATGGGATTATAACACTAATTAACGAGAATAATATTTAGGCGAATAAAGATGAATAGTAGAATTTTTGGGATTGGAAATTTAATTCAGAAGTTGGATTTTTGAAGAACTGGACCTTATATAAATAAATAGATATGGAATAAGGATTCTAATTAACAAAAATAAAATCTAGACGGATAATGGAATTTCTAGGATTGAAAAATTAAATTAGGACATGAGATTTTTGAAAGATTAGAATTTAACTTTAATAAATGAGATTTTTAAAAGATGATAAATAGATACATGCGAAATAATAATAATAATAATAATAATTGTCAAACATGATATTTAAACGAATGAAATTGAATAGTGTAAATTTCGAGATTGAAAATTGAATTTGGGATGTTGGATTTTTGAAGAATTAGAATTAGTTTTTAACGAATGAGATTTTAAAAGATGATAAACAAATACATACGAAATAATAATAATAATTAACAATCATAATGTTTAAGCTAATGAAATTGAATTGTATAAATTTCGAGATAAAAACATAATTAACAATAATAATTTTTCTTTAAGTTGTCTTTAAGTTTGAGTTAACTAAATTGGTAAAAATGAAATAAGAAAAAAATAAAAATGAATGAATGACTTAATAAATTACTAAATTAGAGGTTTTAAAAAAAAAAAACTTGTTTAGAAATGAAATAGCCAAATGGGCTATCTTGAAATGGGTATGGCCCATGAGAGGGATTAGTTTGAGGAGCAATGAGGCTCCCCATCAATATGCTTGGGCTGGGCTCCAAACTCAAGCCCATATTTGATACTATGGGCAAGCCCAATGGGCTAACTTGATCACAAACTTGGGCTTGGTGCTCCAACACAAGCCCAAAGCACCCACCTTTTCAACACAGCCCATTCATTTAAGAGAATATTGCCCTCCATCAACACGCCTAGGCTGGGCTTCTTCTCAAGTCTAATGTCCATCATGGACAAGCCCAAGCCCATCACCAACACAAACTCCATCACAGCCCAAGGCATCCCTCTCCATCTGGGCAACTCCTTCAGGCGAGGCCTCCACCAGCAGCGACGTAAAAGAGAGGGGAAGGGGTGGTGGCTTCGAGGGCGGCGCTGAGACGGTGGAGATATATGGCTTTCGAAGCCACGACACCAGCAAGTGGATGTCTTCGCCGATGGCGCCGTCGACCACGCCGCGGAAGCAGTCGAAGAGGACGGCGCGCGGGCCGCCGTCGACGGCCTAGAGAGAGGCGCTCCGAACTGAAGCAGCAGCGCCGAACTCCAAAGGCGGCTCTGGCGAGGTTCGTGGGGAACGAAAGGCTTGCTTGGCTGCTGCCCGTTCCCCAGCCACTGAAGAGGGCTCGCGCGCATAGAGGTCTGAGTGATGGTGGGTACGCGGATATAGAGAGAAAAGGTGGTGAGGGGTGGGATTTGCATGAAGATGGGTATGGAAAGATGGGTGTTTACGTGGATGTTGCAGGGTTGGGATGGAGTGACGAAAACTTTGTGTGGCCATGCACGGCCATGCAAGCATGGGGGAAATGAGCTTGACGAGTATTGGAGTATGGGTATGAAGATGGGTGTGGGGAAGTGAAGGCGGCCATGCATGCATGCTTCCTATGCGTGAGTGAGAAATGAAACTAGGCGGGTGGGGAGTGGATGATGGAGGGTGGCGAGTGGTGGAATGACCATGGAGATGATATGGTGCATGATGGATGGGTTTGGTGAGAGAAACGGGTATTTGAAAGGTGGGTAGGATGGGAGATAAATTGATGGGAAACGGGTACTGAGGGAGCTAGTAAGAGAATGGTGGTGAGGGGTGGCGGAGAGTGGAGGAAATGAAGGTGGCAAAGTATTGATGATGGGTATGGTGGAGGGACTGCAAATACCTCATATGAAATCTCAAAACAGAGCCAAGAAGACATAGAAATCAAGCACAAAATAGGTGTGATCAAACTCAGATGTTAAAAGCAATACGTAAGGATCTCCTATACTCACATTCGGACACCAGAATAGGATCTCACAATACCCAAAAAAAAAACGACAGAATGGCGTGAACACGAAAGCATCAACAGCATATGGAAATGATACCTGTGACAACCTCCTTCAAGATGTCTCACCGGCGTGTTTCCTCCTATCTCTGACTAGCTCTCTCTCGTTTTCCCCTCCGAGCTCCTCCCAAGAAAAATCACCAGTCTCTCCTTTTCCCCTTTTCTTTCCTCCTTCTCCCCCCTGTTTTCTTATTTCTTCCTTGGCAAGCCATTACTTGCCCTGCTGTTCACCCATCAGCAAGCATGGCCGGCCATCACCCCCTTGCAGCCGTACGTCTCATGCATCCGGGATCCATGCCTCCCGTGGGGTCCCCTACCCCTTCTAAAAATATCATGAAAAGTCAAGAAATAACAACTCCCCGGGCCCTCACCACCAAAAGGGGTACTTCTCTATTTAAAATAACTCTATGAAAACAAATGGAAATAATTAAAAGATTTATTTTAAAACACTTTATTTTTTTATTTTTATGAATAGAAAACTATTCTTTTTTTGTCAAATATGTCTTCTTGTTTTTGTTTTTCTAAAAAACAAAAAACTGCTTTAAAAAATAATTAGCAACCATGCTTGAACCCAAAGCCCGAAGCTCCTGTGGGGCTGGTTTTGGGCCTTTTAGGTTTGGGAAAAACAGTCGGGCCTGGCTGAGCACAAATTCTTCTCTTTTAAGTCCAAAAAGCCCGTCTGAAGCCCAAACTTTTGGGTTGGGCCGGGAAGCTCCTGGCTTAACACAAATTCTTCTCTTTTAAGTCCAAAAATCCAGTCTGAAGCCCAAAATTTCGGGTTGGTCCGGGCGGGCGGGGGGCGGATATGAAATATAAGAAAATAGAATATAATTATTATTACGATAGTGGAATCTGAGAAAAGGTGGTGAGTGTACTACAATTTTGATCTTTTGCAGCAGAGAGTGAGAAATGAGCGGGCAAGGCAAGGTGGTGTGCGTGACCGGAGCTTCTGGGTACATAGCCTCATGGCTGGTGAAGCTCCTGCTCCAATGCGGCTACACCGTCAAAGCCACAGTTCGAGACCCAAGGCAGATCTCTTCCCAATTACAAAACTTCTCATTCCCGACCCCACTTGCTATTGTCCCCAATTTTCTTCTTTCTTTATTGTTTCAGTACTTTTCAAGCATAATGTTAGTTTTATGCATGTGGGTGGGCCGTTATTTAGCAGTTTGAAACTTAGATTGAGTGGTATTTTGATGGGTCTTTGTCCTTTTTCCTTTTTCAGAAGTTTAATCTATGATTGAAAGTCAATATTCAGTACTCGGGTCTTTGTGTTGTCCTAATTTTCTTGGAATTATACTCTCTACATGGTTCTACAGGGCAAATTGATCGAGTTTATGCTATTAAAAATGATTTCAGATACTTTCAGAATCAATCCATCTCAGATTCTGCATGTGTTCCTTCTTAATTACTACTATTCTTGTAAAAAAATTTGCATTTAATTTACAAGACACTGGGGGGGTCTAAAAAAGAAAAGCAAAGGGAAAGAAAGATTTTCCTTCAGCCATACCAAATTGTTTTGGAACCAAAAACTCTAAATATGGGCCTGTGTTCTTTTTGGAAACCTATTCTTGAAAATAATTTCAGAGAAACGAAGAAAATCTACAAATTTTTGTACAATTATTTGGCTTTATTGCAAGCTTTTGTTGTTATACAAACAAGACAAGAGGACAGTTTAGGTCTTCATTTTGTTTCTTTGCTGTTCTTCGGTTTCCTCTTCAATGCCTTTAGCTCTATCTATTGTTAGTATTTCAACAAATTGTACATCACAACTGAAGTTTCTTGCACTTTGAAAATCCAATCATCTTGCATAAATGATCCAAAAGCTTGCAATTGCAGTTGAGAAAATGACTACTCTACATGCCCCATCCATTTTACTTCAATCCCCATTCTTTTAAGAAGAGCATAGTTGAACTTCTTAATATTCTAGTCATGCGACTCATGCTTCCACTGTATACTCCTTATGTACTAGGGTTTCCCCATTTGGGGTTGTTTTTTTCTATCACATAATACATGTTCTTACCAAAATAAAGTTTTTGTAAGCTTTCATTCTTCTTATTTCCATTTAACATGCAAGTTGTGCTTATATATGCCACAGATGATCCAAAGAAGACAGAACACTTGCTTGCACTTGAAGGTGCTAAAGAAAGGCTTCATTTGTTTAAAGCAAACTTACTTGAAGAAGGATCCTTTGATTCTGTGGTTGATGGATGTGATGGAGTATTTCATACAGCATCCCCAGTTGTGATGATAGTTGACGATCCCCAGGTTTATCCTATATTGGTTCCATTCGGATACTGTAAAATTTAGCATTGTCTATATTCTTTTTCAATCAGTTACTGATCTTGAAATTAGTAACTAATCATGAATTGTTAATTTGCATGATTCTTCTTTCTGTATGTGGTTTCTTCAACTGATCCAATGGTAGTGATTGCTGATTTCACTAAACCAATACAATGGTGGAAAAGAGAGACTGATATTGGATTTTTTATATTCTGCTTATGTGCAAAAATATTGAATAGCTTTTTTTTTTTTTTTTTTCTTTCTTTCTTTCTTTCATTCTCCCCCCTAATCCTTCCTTTTCTCCACTTGTTATGTTTGTTCAAAAGAAGATAAAGGCCCTTTGTCTTGCATCAATTAGAACCAAAAACCCTGTGAATATTTATTTAGGAATGTATAACTTCCTTGACAGCAGCATGGGAATGCTCACACCGTAACAAGGCTATTCCATGGAAATTTATGGTGGCTGATCCAAACACTCCTTGTGCTTTTTTTGTTTTGATAGGCAAAAGGGCAGAAGACGTGTTAAAGAGCCAAAAAAAAGGCTACACCAAGTACATAGGAAATACGCATGTGCGCACCAAAGAAAAAACACAAAACCCTCTTCTTAATGGCAACCTAACCAATCGATAAAATCAATCATATACAAGGACTCTTGCCCTAGACCCCCTTTGGTCCATTCTAAAAAGTTACAAAGAAAAGAGAATTTTAGCTCTTGATATGAAAGCTCAATATTATCAAAAGCCTTTCTATTCCTCTCTTTTCAAATAGTCCAAAACAAACAAAGAAGTGCAACATTCCACACCTTTTTTTTCCTGTCCCCAACAGATCAGCTATGCCAACTAAGAAGCGTTGCTTGGACTGAGGTATGCAACACCCAAACCACTACAAACAAGGAAAAAACTAATTGCCATAACAAACTAGCCTTAGAACAATGAAGAAGGATGTGATTGAAAGATTCCTTCTCGTCTTTACATAAAAAGTGTTTGTTTACCAAAGTCCAACCTCTCCTCTTCAAATTGTCCATAGTTAGAATCCCCTTCCAAGTTGCTTCCCAAAACAAAAAAAAAACTCACTTTTATTGGAGCCTAAGAATTCCAAATAAGCCTTGTCGGGAAAGAATCTGAACCCCTTTGAACCATCCCATCTTAGAAAGATTTAACTAAAAATTGGTGGGCCTCCCTTTGTAGCCATCCACACCACCTTGTCATCCATCTCCCTACTCATTGATTTGCCATGTAAACGCAAAAGGAGTGCTTCAGCATAACCTAACTCTTAATCTTGGAAATTCCTTACAAAACAAGGGTTCCAACACCCCTCAAAATTAGTATGCTTCCAAACATCACATACCCAAGCCTCCTTTGAAGTGGCTATAGCAAACAAAGAGGGGAAAGAGGTACTCAAAGGGGTGCCCCCACACCAAATGTCATTCCAAAACCTTATCCTTCTTCCATTGCCCAAATCATAGGAAATCTTGCGTTTGAAAGAATCCCATCATTTCCTTATAGCCTTCCACAATTCTATGCCATAACCCTTCCTTATCTCCAAAGAGCACCAACCTGCTTCTTCTACCCCATACTTACCAATGATTTCTTTCTTCCACAAGGGCTCCCCTTTTGACATGAACCTTCAACTCCATTTGCCTAAGAGAGCCTTGTTCAAAATAGAAAGATTTTGAATGCCTAACCCTCCCTCATTTCGCTTTTGGCTTACAAACTTGTGCCAACTCACTAAGTGAGGCTTATTTTCAAGAAAACCCCCCTCCCCAAAGAAAGTCCTTTTGAATTTTTCCAATTTACAACAGACCATTCTTGAAATAACAAAAATGGACATGAAATAAATGGGTAGGCTAGACAAGGTACTTTCGATGAGAGTTAAACAACCCCCCCTTGGACAAGCTTTGTTTCTTCCACCTTGTGAGCTTTCTTTCCATCCGCTCTTCCGCCAAAGTCCCTCATTGTTGTTGATTTAAAGGTAGCACCCAAAGGAAGCCCAAGATACTTGGAAGGTAACAACCCCACTTTACACCCCAAAATATCCACCAACTCCTCCATTATTGGAACCCTTCAACTAAGATTAGCTCACTTTTTTCAAGGTTGATCTTAAGCCCAGAAATTGCTTCAAACCACATCAAGACCCAATGAAGATGCAATAGTTGGTCCTTAGAAGCCTCGTAAAAAATCAATGTGTCATCTGCAAACAAAAGATGAGACACCTCCACTCCCTTGCCACTTCTACTTCCCACCTTAAATCCCCCCCCACCCAAACAAACAAAAAATCCTTGTTCTTATCTTCAAGAGTAGAGAGTTATAGCATTTTAACTTACAACCACTGCCTCAAGGTGACTAAAGATGCATTCCACAAAATGTTAGACAAGTTGCTTATCATTTTCTCCTGACCCCGAATGCTATAGGTATAAGAAATAGGTAAATGTGCTTACTAATAGTGGATGCATTCCACAAAATGCTAGAGAAGTGGTTGTTTCCTTCTCTCTATCTCTTTCCTTACCTCCTTACTCACCTCCCTCACCTTCCCAAATTCTCTTTTCCTTTATTTTCTCAAACAGCTCAGTTACTCCCCATGATTATTATTATTATTTTTTTAAATGGGAATGCTTCACAAGATTCATATATTACCTCCTTGCTAATTTTAGTTAGTTAGGCACTGCCCCTTAAAAACTCAAATAATTCTACATGATTATACCTTTGATGTAGTTATGAATACAAGGATCATCCATAACTCCTCCAATTGCATGACATATTTGTTGTGTTTCTGATTCTAAACTAGCACTGTCATAACATGATCAGCAAAAAAATAAAAATAAAAATAAAAGTTACTTCCAGAATTTGATGGATGAACCTTATGGCTATGTTTGGTTCCTACAAAATTTGAGGCAAAATGCTAGGGAAAGAAAATAGAAAGGAAAAGTAGAAAGAAAGAAAAATTGAAGGAAAATTAAAAATAGATTTAAAGTCAATAAATTATTTTTATATGTTACTTCAAACTTATTTCACTTATTTTAACTATTGAATATAAAGATTAAATAATTTGAAAATTTATAAGTTTCTAATTAGTTTTAATTATATTTGACTTTTTTTGGTATTTTCTATAGAACAATCAAACATGAGAAAATCATTTTCCTTAGTGTTTTTTTTTTAGTACTTTTCAAGAATCAAACATAATCTATTGAGTTTGTCTATGATGATTTTGTTTAGCCTCATTCACCAACCAATTGGTTTGTGGTGTACTGCTATACTTCTTTTCCAATTTTATTTTATTTTTTTGGTTCATTTTATGTTTAAAGAGGTTTTATTTGATTTTATTTTATTTTTTTATCATAATTCATGTGTAACCACAATTCCTTTGTCACCATCACCATGTGACTCCATATAGTGGTTGGGAGAGTTAGATCCTGGAACAGTTATGGAATAACTCCATCAATGTTGTGCATCTTTCTTTGAAATGTAGGAAAGTGGCTTTTTTATTTTTTTATTTTTTGAATATCTCCTTCTCATAAATAGGTATGGTACGCCCAACAACATTTTATTTTATCAAAATTCTTTGATAACATAGCTTATCAATATGATGAAAGGATCATAATGTGTCTCATCAACCTGATTTCATATTGCACAATGGAGCCTAGATTTTGAAGTTCTCTCAGTTACGAAGGGAAATCTTGTGTTGATGTAATGGCAGATATTGATTTCTGTAGTTGGGATTCTTCAAGGGTTTGGGAGGTGGGAGGAGTTCTAGAGGGAGAGCACTGTGCAGAGAGACCAACTTAGCTGGCTAATGGATTATTCGGCTTCAGAGAAATGATTGGATACTTGAGAACATGAGAAAATCTTTCACTGACTTGTGTGCTAATGTATATTATCTCACAACTCTTTGAATACCTGTCACTGTAGAGTTCTTTAGGTTCCCTTTAATGCATATACATTCATTTTTGGATCGGAGATCAATATGCCTTTCCCGTCGGAGAGTGCTTTTGTGCTGGAGGAGGCACTGCCTGTGCTATTTCTAGACTCCTGACTGTGGCCAGTCCACTCTTCACTTTTTTCAGTTTCTGGACACAACATGTTATACAATTAACATAACAGCCTCTATGTGATCGAATTCAGCTCCACCTCAATCATTGGAATTAGCAGCATGCCAACAATCACAGTGTGGGCACCAGTTTTTAGTTATTCACCTGCCTTGCTTTTCTGGTGAAGTCAGGCAGCATCTTTTCATTTCAGAATGCAGCATGCTGTTGTTTGTGACTTTTTGGCCATCAGAGCAATTGTGGATGGCCCTTCAATCGACAAAACTTTATAGATGTGTGTTTGTGCCAAATCAAGGCTCAAGTTATGAATGAAAATATGAAAATGAAAAGAGAAACAAAGCAGAAATTCATTTTACTATGTCTCTGTTCTTTCCATGAGGGATTAGGCTTATTCCTCTTTGGAAGACTCAGAATCTCCTTTCGGTTTTTCAATGGCTCCTTTCTCCTATGACCTGTTCAAGAATGCTGCTTTATTGTGGACCTTCTATGCCTTTATTGAAAAAGAAAAAGTGATAAGATATTTCAACCAGTTGAAAATAGAGGACCCTGAGGCCTGAGATAGACTGATGCTAGATAGAAAATACATATGTATGGATATTCAAACTTATCTAGAAGAAATAGAAGCAAATGATACATGATAAGTTAGTGTCAAAAGGTCAACTAAAGTCTTCGACTAGATAGTCTACTTAGATGTCAAAAATGTAGTGGGCTCTTTAGCCTCATGGTAGCCTAAAGCTCAAGTTTGGTTGATGTTACCTAGCAAACTCGAGACAGATGGAAATTTCCAGCCTTTTACAGGTCCATAGATGTGTGATTATTAGGGCTTTTTAATGTCATTTGTGATGGGGTTTGCTATTGATGTGATGCAGAGGTCCTGAAACTATTAGAAGGGATGTAAATCTGGTGAAAGAGTTGGATGTTTATGATCTTATGGGGAAGGAGAATTGAGCAATGGTTCTCTCTTGCATGTCACTGGGTCAAAAAGGGTCAGGGAGATAAAACCACCACTTGTGGAGGATTGTGGATCTTTTTAGAGACATTGGCTGATCATTTCTTGAAAGTCTAGATCGAGAAATCAAGAAGATGAGAGGCTGATTAAGAGAGAAGTCATGTCCTATGCCAACTTTGTTTGAGTGAGCCATATCATATACTTCTACCTGGGGTTAATCTTTAAGGCTGGAGGGTTCCTTGTCTCTTCATTTTTTTCCCTTTATTTTTTTTCCCCTTATTGAATCATGTTCTTGTACATCTACTTGTTTGAAGGATTTCTCATCCTTCCTTGTAAATAACTGTTTGCATAATATTATCACACAAAAACATAGATCATAGACAAGCTGAGAATTTCTTTAGGATCCATAATGTGATCTTATGTTTGCTTCTATACATAATTATTAGCTTTTAATTAGCTTATCTTCATTGGACTACTTATGTGGAGATTTGTTTTATCTGTTTCTCCGTGTTTCAGGCACAACTAATTGACCCAGCACTAGAAGGAACAATGAGCGTTCTAGGATCTTGTGCAAAAGTTCCATCTGTCAAAAGAGTAGTTGTAACATCATCTATGGCTTCAGTTGCATTCAATGGGAAACCTCTAGCTCCTGATGTGCTAGTTGATGAGAGTTGGTTTTCAGATCCAGTTTTCTGTGAGAAATCAAAGGTTGCTTAAATGAGATGATTTCCCATCACATGCTATCTCTTTTGCATGATCTTGTTTGTGGCTTTACAAAATGTTTTCTTTCCATGGCTCTTCACTTCTTTTACCCTGCAGAAGTAGCTGCCAATTTGTCATGCCCTCTTGTTTTTACACTTCTGCTAGCCAGCTTAGGGTTAAATAACACGATGGGAATGGGAGGATTATCCCTTTATTTTGCTAAGCCTGCCATTAGATTAAATAATCCTTCCATGTATGTCTAATATTTCACTAATATGGTGTTGGTAGCTGTCTGATCCATTAAGTCTCATTCCTCAAACAAGAAATTAAATGAGAACTCTAATTTGGATATTATATGATTGAAATGAATGTTAATCTCTGATTGTCTTACTGTCCATTAAGCATGATGGGCTCAGAAACATGGGTTGACAAAACTCACATTAGTTTTAATGTGAGTGTGTATGCCTGCACAGCCTCCTATAGATTTTTCTTGGGTTCATAAGTTCATTGCTTGTTCTCTATGTTCCATTATCTACTAGAAATGCTTCTCACTATATATTTTCAAACATGTTGGTTTCTACTAGCTATGGTATATGCTTTCAAAGACATTAGCTGAGGAGGCTGCTTGGAAGTTTGCAAAAGAGAACGGGATTGACATGGTTACAATAAATCCGGAGGGGGGGGGGGGGGGGGGGGGGGGGGGTTTTGATTGGGCCTCTCTTACAGCCTACTCTTAATCTAAGTGTGGAGGAAGTTCTGAAGCTACTAAAAGGTACTCTTCAACAATTGATGAGAATCTCTTTTTTATGTTTATCTTTCTGCTCCAGTAGCAATACATGCTTCACTTCAATATTGAGTCAACTCTATCCAACAGCCCTGCAAATGGAAACTCAGAAGTTTAAATCGAAACTTATCAATAAACCGTCACAAGACTTCCACAGTTCCACATAAAAGGACTACATATGCATTTTGATATATGCTGACTAATCTCCTAACATTAAAAAATTGTTCTCTCCTCTGGTCATTATAGTTATATCACCAAGATACTCATTTGGGAGATTTGCATATGAGATTAGATGAAGATATATTTCGTTTTGGCCTCCTAAGCCAGACTGGTTTGGAAGGACCCCTGGACTGTGAAAGGACTGAAAGCATGGGTATGCAATTACTATCTTGAACTTGACGTATATTTGCATGCAAGTTCAATCCAAGGGCAAGAACTTCTTAAATAATCCATTAATCCTTTTGATCCAACCCATCTAAAGTGGGGGTTCCCCGCATCCAACTCCATTGCAAATGAGTTGTTCATGTGCAACTCACTTGATCAGTATTTTTAAAAACTTCTACCAACTTTTTTGGACTATTTTGCAGATCTTAACATTCTTTAAACATTTAGAATCATTTCTAGTGGCTTTATAGGGAAATATCATGTTACTTTATTGACAACTCTTACAAGAATCAATACTTCCATAACTGTATAGCCAATATGGTTTGTTTACTTACTAACCAACCTCTTCTGCCTCCAACTGACCTCCCCTGTATCTTGCTTCAATTATGAGGGTGTTGCCATTAGGTTGAGCATTGGACATATGATAAACCTGTGCCTTGATGGCTGTACTCTGATTCATGGATCCAGACCATTGTCATTGGGATTAGACTTGTTGGTAGTTGCTTTAGTTCAATGCTTGCAATAACCAAAGTAATTTGTCATGCTGCTTTAGAACCATTGGATCTTTCATATGAAATAAGAAAGGTATTTTGTACAAAATAATGTTTTCATGTGTAATTTCCAACATTACATAAAGCGATAAATAGAAGTGTATTTGCTAAGTGTGATTGCATCATTATCTAAGCATTTCCGTTTGAGACAAACAGTCTAAGACGAAAATGTGTGCTTCAAAAATTTCAAAACATTAAAAATCAGTAATGCAGATAAGGGCATTTATATGTACACATATTGATCAGAAAATAAACTCCATCCTATAGCAACCTAAAAACTCAAAAGAAAGAAGTATAATTTCCGATATGCAAGATTTTGATCAATTAAAGTCCAAAGCATTTTATGTTCATACAAATGAGAAGACAGAATGGCAGCTGACTTTGAGGATTGAAAGAAAAATGAATTGATGCTACTTCTCAATGCTAATGCCATTAATTTGTTGCTGCTTTTTGTTGCCATGTCGAGCCTGTCCATCAGATAAGGTTTGAATCGCTTCTATTATTCTTGTTTAAGACAATCCCTTCTTTTTTTCCTTTTTTTTTTCTTTACATAGTCAATCATCTTGTTTCATGTTTGCCTTATAGTTGGTCTGCTGATGGTAGGCTTCTTTTGAGTGGAAGCAAGGACTCTATACTGAAGGTAAATTGTGGGAACTATGTCTTTTTGTGGTATAGATGGGGTTATCATATAGTTGAATGATTCTATTGCTTCCTCATAGCTTTTCAAGGCACTAAAAAAGAAAAAAACAAAGGTAGAACTAGGAATAATATTTCGTCCTGATTTCAGGCATACTATTTCCTTATGAAGTCTTATTTTGGTAAATTACAGTTAGATATAATCACATGGCAACATTTTTTCTTCCAAGTTTAAATAGTAATTCAGGAGAGTGTATTATGAAAATATACTAAAATAAAAAAATCCTATGAATGCATTCTACTTTGGATATTTCTTATGAATCTTCCCCTGCACTCCTGACCACCACAGACACTCCCATCACACCAAGCCTTGTAGTTGTTCTAAATTGTTGCAAATATGTTAGAAACCAATTACTAATATTAAGGACGGTCATGTCTACTAATTTTGGGCTAGAATTTTTAGAGCAGGTGAGAAATTATGGTTGCAGTAGGGAATGTGAGTGCTTCTATTTTGCCAAAGTGGCTTTCCTTATTCATGTTAACATCAACAACATAGCAATGAACTCGATTTAATATTGTTTATCATATAGGCTTGAGATATCCGGACACAAAAGTTAAAACAAGATCTTCCAAGCTATGAAGATGAGGTATTTTCCTCCTCTTAAGTACTAGTTAATATTCTTCTTTTGACATTGTACTTGGTTTAATTAATGTTTTCCTTCTTTTCGTATTCTGGAAAGGTTTTTGCTGTTGATTGGAGTCCAGATGGTGAGAAGGTAGCCTATGGTGGTAGGGACAGAGTACTTAATTTATGGATGGGTTGATGGCTAAAGGAGGAAGAGATGTATGAAATGAAGATTGACATGATTCTTCCACAACATGATGGACTTGGCAAACACTCAATTTTTGCCTATAGTTGATAGTCTACCACATGTAACTTAAAGGTTGTGCACTAAGTTCTGATGTTATGAAGGATCGAGGGTGGTTTGTGCACTAAGCTTTTCTAAAATATTTTTCTTTATTGAGCTGTAATGATTGTATTATTTGGATTTAATTGTATTCATTAGGTTTGCAGATCACGATATGATTATTTTCCTCTTTGATCATGTAAAGTTGGGAAACAGTTATGGGTTACTGTAATAGCATGGTATATTGATGCACACAGTTTGTGGCATGACAGTTTGATGAAATTGCAGAAGTGTAGCACTCATGGGCATATCATGTGAACCTTATTCAATGTGGCATTGACAATTAGTTTAAATTTACATGGGTGTAATGTCGCACCAGTATCCTCTGATGATATGCCCATGTTATATTGTGGCAGGGTTCTTCTTCAGTTGCCAAATACCACTGGAGCTTAGGTGAGGTCTTGGTGATGTAGGAAAGCCATGGATTCTGGAATCTTTACATGAAAATATACATGAGATATATTGGAAGAAAGGGCAGGCCATCTAAGAAGAAACACATCTTAAAGTATACCATCAATCATGAGTTGTTTGAGAGTCAGGAGTCTTTGAAGGCCTCACTCAGATAAGGGACGTCTTTGACATTTCTCACTCTTCAATCTCAGGAAGGTACATCATCAACTAGAACCTTAGGAATGTGAGTCATCATGGGACAACTTGTTTATGTTCTGTATTCTTTTCTTACCAGAGGGGATTGAAAGATATGTAGTTGCAAGGACAAAAGATGTAGCCAATAATGAGAGCATTGAACAATCCTTCTTTAATGCATACCACAAATTTTAGTAACTCGTGATCTCCACAATTTAGAGCACAAGGAAGCTGGCCTTTGGAAAGATGTGACATGACATTTAGAAATGGGTAAAAATTCCAGAGATCATTCCAATCATTAAGGAATCCAAAGCCTTATAATTTGAATAGGGCATTTACTTGGCATGGATAACGCACCTATCTTAGGACAAATACCACATGTTGAGCACCAATTCAATTATCAACTCTCTATGAAACTGGAGATACAAGGTACTAATGTTAGTAAAAATTAGCTGGCAGCTCTTCTTCTTATACTAGTATTAGGGGCAAAGCCTTGCGAAAACCCTCAATCAACAAATTACCAAGGACATGAGATCATGTTGTAATCTTATCTCCAATCTCCAGTTGCAAATAGATTATTTCTTTCAATTAACAATCTTTAATGCTTTCACTTCTATCATAGGATATGAAATTTGGAAAAACAAGTAAGCTTTATAATATTAGGAATATGCAAGGAATTGATGAAGGTCATGAATCTACTTAAAATTAAAAATTAAAAAATAAAAACAAAGATTTTTTCACCTATGAATATCGTAACCAGCTTCCAAAAAGCATTAGGTAAGGCAATAACCAAATGTTCCTCAGGTATTAAAGTTAAAGTTCAAAGTTACCAAGAGTGCATTTTTTGACCCATGCATAAAATAAAAAGAAAATAAGAACACATACCATATAACTCACAATTGTGTCAAGTATGAGTTCAGTTTATGTTCATGCACAATTGCATTAAGTATTTGAAAGCTAAATAAGGCTATGCGCAATTCAAAGAATAACATACAATGCTCACAACTTATCATAGAATGAGAACTCAATTGTCTTTCTTCCAGTCATAAGAGTTTGTGCTCTTTGAGCCTCTGACTTGCACAACTCAAGATAGCAGAACATGCCAAAAAGTCTCCTTCACCTTAAACATTATTCAAATATGCAATATAAATCTTGATAAGAAAATTTTCTACAAATATAACATGTTGCAAACAAATAACAATATGTTAGTTTAAAATTGAAGAGCATTTTAAACTAAACAAAATAAAAAAAAAATTTAATGTTTATCACTCACCTAAAAACTTGTATGTTGGATAAAATTCATGCTAATGAATCCTGACAATTGTTTGCAATCAAAATTTAGTAATAACTTATAAACCAAAAAAAAAAGAGGAAATTACAAAATTCTTTAGCAATTTTCCATGAAAAATACATTGTACATTGATTGAGAAGTGAATATCTAATTTGAAAGACACTAAAAACTAGATGTTATCTTGAGTTCTCCATGTATCAAAATAGATGCAAGTTGCTATTCGAGCCACCACAATCACGGAGTACGAGACTTCTCAGCATGGAAGGCATACCAGATTTCAAACAAGGTTCTTAACTTTCCAAGAGACATAAGAACATGGTGTGTTGTATAAACTGTAGAATAAATAAATGGAAGTTAGATACACATGCACTTGCTACTTATTTTTTTTAATCATCTATGAAATAAATAAAGAGGTGTTACTTGTATTCAATCCAAACTTGTGGTCTCCAATGTAAAATCCAAATCTCATTTTGTCAACACAATAAGAGCATTAAACATACAACAAATTGAATCCTTCCTTTTGACAATGTGAAAACCTGAAAGAAATGACTCGGGATCATAAACAATTATACGATAAAGAAAATTTTCATTATTCTTTCTAAAAGAAAAATATGTTATTTCCTTGATTACGGAAGATAGATATTTTGACATAAAGTGCACTTATTAAGGTAAACTTTGTGCATTATACATTGAAATTAGAAAATTGTATTTAAATCCAGTTAGAAAGGTACCATAAAAGATGCATAATTGAAATGAAGGCATCCATGCCAATTTGTAACTGTTGTCAAATAACACCTTCCCTTGACATTTTATGTCCCATGCCTGCATGTCAAATCTCCAACTAAGACTACTCAAAGAGCACCTAAAAGAAAATTACCAAGATTTCATCACATGCAGAACTCGAGATGCTAACATTGAACCATGGGAGGGATCAACAAGAAACAAAATACTTACCCATAAGTTTGTAATTTGTTGTACTCAAAACCCGCTTCCTAGTCAAACTTTCAACACAACTCCATGGAGACTTTCACAAATAGTTAAGCCACTAGTAGAAAATAACATCAATATGAGAAATTGACAAGGTACTGTGCAAATAAAAGAGTATAAATGTGTGTTGAGAATAAGAGTTACCTTAATTAATGTAAGGATAGGATATGGTTGAATTGGCTCTGCACCTATTTTTGCAATTTGAATTTATTACGGTTCAAAAATGAGTTTATGATCTATCCTCACTTTAGGGAAAGTGGGCAATCTTCTTGAAACATCTTTGATTTAGAGATTCGATAAAACTTAAAAGGCAACCTTTCACTTGGAAAAGAGGGCTAGAATAGGGCACCCCTCAATCTCTACAAGTTAAAGAGATGAAGTTTTGAAGACCAAGGAAGGGGGCTAGGGATTCTGGATTTGACAATATTTTCATTGAAATATCAATGAGAGTTGTAGCAAGAAATACTGTAAAAAAGAAAGGATGTGAAAGGTGGAAATTCCACGATTTCCAATGATTCAAGAAGATAATTCCTATGGCTATTGTTGTCATTGTGCATCATTCAACTAGCTATAGACTACATAATTGAACAATCATGAACACATAGATGCTCAAATAAGGTATGTAGTTCATTGAGTGGAAAAGCAAATGAGACTTGGACATCTCAAGATTTCTAGGAATCAAGACAGATACAAGTTGTTGTTGTTTCCTATTATAATTCATCTAGATTGCAATCAACAAGCACTAACTCCATTCACTGCATGTTTTGAGTCTTCAACATAAAACCCAAATTCCATTCTATCAACCAAAAAAAAAAAAAAAAATCCTAATAACTCCTCTAGAAACCATTTTTTGTCTCATATTATAAGATGTAGGATGTAACTCACTTCCATCATTGAGAATGAATTGATAAAACTTTGCAATACTAGTATATTCAGCTTCATTATAATGACCTCATTAGAACTAGAATAAGTGAAGTGATAATGTTATCTAATTAGTAAACCAAACCAAGTTAATAAACTAGAACTTCCTCTAGTATAGCCTCTACGTAAAAGAAATTTAAAGGTCTTGATACATTAGATATTGAAATTGTTGGATTAAAATCTTATTTATTGCACCTGGCAAGATAGAAGTAATAATGCTAATTTCGAATTATGACAGATTATAGAGAAAATTAGACATTGAGAAAATACCAAGCCAAAAGCCATGTCAAGATCTGCTTTCTAGTTAAAAATTTTAGCAAAAAATTAAGTCCAATTAAAAAAAATTGCAGTAGTAGGTAAAAGAAATTGAAAGTGATGTTGAGGAGAGAAAGAGGAATAATGATGTTGGGAATGAGATGTAATACCTGTTTTATTGCTCAGAGATGGATTAGTCATATATTTCTTGACTAACCTTATAAATTAGTAGAATTTAACAAGTTACAAATAGTTCCCCCACCTAATCTTTTAAATTAATCTTGATGTTGACAAGCAATTTGCCAACCATAATTATAAAAAGACAAATAAATCGAGTTGATTTACTAGATTGCAAGTGGGTGCCCTTACCTAATCTTTTAAATTAATCTTGATGTTCACAAGCACTTTGACAACCATAATTATAAAAAGACAAATAAGTCAAGCTGATTTTACTAAATTGAGATTAATAAATTGCAAGTGGGTGCCCTTTACCTAATCTTTTAATTTAATCTTCATATTGATAAGAACCAAATCGGCCATAATTATAAAAATAAGAAGACGACAAGCTATGATTACTTTTATTAACTAAAATTTAATAAATCACAATTTCTCTTACCTAACCTTTAGATTAATCTTGATAACTTTGCAATATAATTATAAAAAGAGAAAGACGACAAACTAATTTAATTGGCTAATTTTATTAACTTAGGTTTAATAAATTAAAATTAGGTTGATCTCTTACCAATCTGTGGACCCCGTATTTCGGCTCATGCGTTTCCCACTCAATGGCGAGCTTGATTTTTATTTTGAAAAATGATTTTATTGATTAAGAACATGACTTGGAGTCGCCACTTATTTTTGTTTTATTTTTAAAAGGGTAAACAAAATAAGACAGAAAACCCTAGGTGTGACTCCTTGTTTTGGAAAAGGTTGGTCTGCGAAAAATCGGATCGGGTTTCGGGGGTCAGGTTACTTATTGGGAAGGTACGATGGAGATCGTAGCACCCCTCTAAATCCCTAGAAACGGGTCTCTACTAATAAAATGAAGCAATCATGGCAATCGATTAATCGAGCATGGATACCAAATGAATGTCACTCAAAACAAAATAACTGAATGAACGAGAGAGGCAAAGAATGTACCTAAGTGATGAACCGGTTTACTTCAAGGGAAACAAGGGTTAGTGAACCAATATAAGATGAATATATGCGTATCACAAAGCAGAATAAATCAATCACGCATGACAATTGGATGAATCAATCCATTAATCAATCATAAATCACATGTGTAGGGCCCCCACCAAAGCCCGGTTTTTGACAGACCACATTTTCCAAAATAAGGAGTCACACTTAGGATTTTCTTTCTTATTTTGTTTACCCTTTAAAAAATAAAACAAAAATAAGTGGTGACTCCAAGTCATTTTCTAATAAATAAATCATTTTTCAAATAAAATCGAGCTTGCCATTGAGTGGAAAACGCATGAGCCGAAATGTGGGGTCCACACTATCCTTTTTAATTTAATCTTAAGATCAATAAGAATCATACAGACCATAATCATAAGAAGAGCCAAAACAAAAGTCGATTTGATATTTAATTAGTTAATTTTATTAACTATAAGATATAAAAAATTGTTAAGAGGTGTCTTAAATTCCAAATTAGAATATACCATTTTTTTGTGAAACAAATATTACATAGAATATTTCCAAAGTTTATATGTGATTGTAATTAAATTCAAGCTAGTACAAATATATTTATAAATATTTTAGGACCTGAAGAGAAAAAATTATGGAAGATATGAAAAAGAGATGTGATCAAGAGCAAGAGACATTGGTAGAACAAGAGGGTTCACTAGGGAAGGGTGTAGATGTGAAGAAGAATGAGAAACACTTAGTGGAGCAAAATGATTCTTGGTTTATGATAGAGATACAAAGAGCAGGAAAAATGAGATGTTTGGGCCTTAGTAGTTGTCTAACCGTTATATGTGGTTTTCTTTATTCATGTGTTCTTCCTTTAATCTTTTTGAATTGAGGTTTCCATTTTTCTTTTGTTCCTAGGATTTTTTCATGTTATCAATTATGCCCATTTCCAATTTCATTAGAAACTTGTGTTCTACAATTTGGGAAATGAAAATAATTATTTTTCTATAATTTTTGTATAATTTTGTTAGTTAATAAAAAGTAGAATATAGATAATATTAGCCATCAAATAGAAAAATAAATATGACAATTAATGTGTTTTCACATCATATTTGTACTTAGATGGTTTTGCTTGTATGAAGTAATTTAATGCAACTATGAAGATTTATATGAAATAAACTTTATATAATTTTAGATTTAATAATCGATTAATTTTTATTTGAAGATACAAAAACATAAAATAAAAGTCTTGTTCAAAAACTATTATTGAAAACAACATGAAAAATGAGGTTTTTTCACTTAGAAATATACATTTGACAAACTTTTGATATAAAACAATTTATTTTTAGAATTTATTCTTCAAATAAGTTATTTTTCAGAACAAAATTGATTTTTTTTTTAATTTTTTCACAATAATTTAAATAAAAATTGAAGATATAGATAATATATATTTTGGAAAATTTTGTATCGTATTTAAGTGTACAATTCCTTTGGAAAGAATAAATCGAAATGGGTAATTGCAATTTTCAAAAATTGTTTTGAAGAATTATTTTCACAAATGTTATCAAATGAGCTCAAAACTTTCTACATCATTTATATTAATCTTGAGTTCAATAAAAATCTTTCCACAATTGAAAAGAGAAAAAAAAAAAGTTAATTAGTTGGTTAATTTTTACAATCCTAAAAAAGAAAATTATAAAAAATAATAATATTTAAAAAAATTTAAAAAAAAAATTCACTAGCTAAAATAAAAATTCACTATCAAAATAAAAGATTATCTATTATTTTTCTATTTTTGACTTATAATCAAGAATGTTCATATAATTTCTTTTACAATAACATACTAAAGTAGAAAGATATTAAAATGGAAAAAGAAAATGATTAACAATAAAATTCATAAAAAGAAATGAAAATTAAGAAGATTTTAATCCACTTGAAATTTATTTCAACGAAATAGTATTGCATTTAAATTATTGAAGGTCATACCAATTTATTTTCTTCCTTTTTTAATACTTAATTTTGTTATCAAACGGTGAAAAAATTACTAATCAAGGAAAATGAGAAAAGAAAATATTTTTCTTGAAAGTTGATGAATTTGTTAAGAAATGAAAACAAAAGGTCTTTTATGGGATACTTTATTAAATTAAATTAAAAACTTAATTTAAATCATTAAATAAATTAAGTATGTTTAGTAAAATAACATAATGGTATGATTTAAAATAAATAAAAAACTTTAAATGATAAATAAAAATAATTAACTTATTCTTAAATTCATATTTTTATTTTACCTTTTTATCCTAATTTTCCATAATTACCTTCACAATTTCCTTTACTATTCCACGATCTTTACTTTTACACGATCTCCTTTACCCTAGTTATAATTTATGAGGATAAATATGTCAATTTGATCATTTATAATTAATCATAAGTTAGTTTTGTAAAACAATCTTCATACTTAAAATAAAAATTAAGTAATAAGTTTTAAGTTAATAATTTAACTAAAAGTCAACTTAAATAATTAAGTAATTAGTATTAAGTTTTATCAATTTGGGTGACCAATTTTTATTGAAAATAAAAAACCAAACAAAAGCTGATCAATACAAAAGAAAAAAAAATGAATGGTATGAAGTAGACATTTTGTCTTTATGAGATTATTGATGGAAGTGTAATAGACTATAAACAAGTCTATGAGAATCAATTCCAATGAGTCCTAAAACACATCTATGAGAAATAAAATAAAACCATGACATAAAGAAATGATATTTAAGTGTTAATAAATAGGAATCGGATACATATAAATAAAATTTAGATTGATTATAAATGAAATTATTTTTATTATGTGGTTGTTTTTAATGGACCACCAATTTTTATTTTTATTTATTTTTTTATATTCCATAGAAAAATTACTTTCCAATACCATAGAATCACCCTAATTTCAAATTGAGATTTACTATCTTAAATTTTAAATTTTTAAGGGCATGAACTAAATCTATATTTTTTGTTAAGAATTTCTATTCTTTATATGGAAGTTTTTATCAATTTTTATTTTTAAAAACAAAAAATAAGTACTTAGAGTACCTTTGACAATAATTTTAAGAAGTCTTTCTAATATTTTAAATACTTGAAGAATAAAAAATTTTATTTATTGAAACAATTGAAAAATGCACTTTTAGTATGTAATGATATTAATTTCTTCGAAGAGAGAGATTTACATTTAAGATAAAAATAAATAAATAAAACAATACAAGGATAAAAAATTATTTTTAAAAAAAACTTTTAACTTCTTGTACTTTATCATTACACACTTTTTTCATTAGATGCTTTAAATAATTTTTATGAAATAAAATTATAATTATATTGATGGAGGGCTAATTAACTTTGCTTTAGGTGAGAAAGATAGAGATAACATTGAAGTGGGTCCACATCTAAAACAAAAATGAAATAAAAAGTAAAGATGAAGATAAGGTTGAGGTGGGTTCACAACTAAAAAAAGTATGAGATGAATTGACCAAAGCTTATGCCTTCTTCCAAATAGTAAAAGCAAAGCCCAATAGTATAAAGTGATGACACTAGTCCTATTCAAGGCCCCACTTGCATAATTGCTACATCTTTTGACTTGATTTTAGTTCAATTTCACTAAAATGAAATCATTTATTTGAGCCCAAAAATTCAAATCCAAATCCAACCCACTTATTTATATACATTATTGGCATGGAATCAGAAGAGTTATAAAGTAAGAAAATTTGATCATATGATAAATAGTAATTTTTCAAAGTTGGAGCCAATCCAATACCCAATGGGTATAAAAGAAAAATGAAAGATGTGGAAATTATAGTGGAATCTTGAAACAAAATTTTGAGGTTTAAAGTGATGTGACAACCGTTTCCAAGTAATTGCCTAAGAATGTGAGATGTCATTGAAAATTGATATTAAATCTCATTGGGTAACTATAAGAATTGCTTTACATAAAGACAAGTAATAAATATATCCTGTTTTTTCAAAAAGTTTATGACCCTAAGTGAATAAAATGGTGAATAAAACTTTTAGAGTAGGATGAATGCATTTCACGTGAGTCATGTCCTAGATATATTTTTAGAATTTTCTAGTAGGATGTCGAGGAAAACTCTATGATGAGTGCTTTCTTTCTAGTTAAGGTAGGTCCAATTTGGTGCAATTCGCCAACATAATTCAAACCCAACTTATGTTTTAGGGATTTGAATTGAGTAAAATCATATTTAAATTAAATTAATCATATGAATCTACATAACCCATTTAATAAATAGATTATTTTTAGGTCAATCTGGATAACTCACATTTGACTCAAATTAACTTATTTAATAATGGTATTGGTTAACCTAATAATAACTTTAACTTATTGAACTCATATTTGACTCATGTAAATTTTTTTTCTTCAATAAGTATGTCATAATTGGGTCATAAACATGTCATATTAGAATATTAACCATATTATTTCATTCAACATTTAACTTGACTTGATTATGAAATAACATCTTATTATTAAATCGGTTAAACCTGTTATAATGTATCACCTAGATAATAATTATATTGTGTTTGAGTTTATGTTTTAAATTTTTATTATTATTCATGTCATGTTTGGGTTGAGTTATTTAGTGGAGGATCTAACCTTTGATATAACACAAACACAACCCACTAACATAAATTGTCATCCTCACTTCTACTAATAAGTGATTTGTTTCTTACAATTAAGAAAATTGAGAAGATATAATTTTTTTTATAAATCTTAAATGCATGATTAAAGTTAATTATAACTTTTAAAAGTTTTCTAATTCATATTCCATCCAAACTAACAAAATATTAGAAATCTTCAATGGTTTTGTCTACAATAATTGTGTTGTGCTAAATTATCCCCTTCTCTACTAACCAAAACATGTTCTTTCACAATCAAATATCAACATGTTTAAGCAGCCGGTGAGGCATCTCTTGACAATGAGGTGAGAGGTAGAAACAAGAAACATACCTGTATTCAAGAAAAGTGTTGTTTCTTCATTTGCATTAGACAACATTCATTTAGTCTAAACTTGAAGGTGGATTGCTAGAATCTAAGCTCTTGGAAAGACATAAGAGAACTACATTTAGAAATATGAAAGAAGCCTAGAGACTTGTTGCTACTTGTGAATCACTGTAATCAGAAACAATTCCAGATAATCCTGCAATTTTGGCCCTTTGATTTGCTCTGTTGCATTTTTCCAAGAACAATTCTAAAATGTTTTTCTTTATTGAGCTATAATGATTTTATTATTAGGATTTAATTATATTCATTAGGTTTGCAAATCACAAAAATGGTGTCGTGCCTATGAATATTTTTCTCTTTGATCATGTAAAGTTGGGAAGCAATTATGAAATACTATGATAGCACAATATATTGATCCACACAGTTTGTGGCATGACAGTTTAATGAAATTATAGAAGTGTAGCACTCATGGGTATGTCATGTGAACCGTTTTCAATGGGGCTACTTGTTTAAATTTACATGGGTGAATTGTCACACCAATATCCTTTGATGAACCTTGGGTTTTTTTTTTCTGTTTCTTCCTCTCTTGGTCAAGACAAACAATTTGTCTTCATAAGGACTTCGTGTTACCAATAAGCAGCATCTTGTGTTCTCCTTCTCTCCATCCCTTGTCAAGACACATCAATCTGATGCATCTTTGCATTGGGTTGCTTCCTCTCCTTTCCCTTTCCTTCCTCCTTGAGGCAAAATCGCATCATTGCTTAGTTTTGACTATGTTTATTTTGATCATTGTGAGAGAGCATCATTGTAAGATGAACAAGAAACGTGTTGTGGTGCATTATTCCCTCCTCTACCACCTAAAATCTATTTTACACGATCATAAGGACCAAGGTGTTTTAAACATCAGGTAAGAATTTGTTGACAATGATATGAGAGATAGAGACAAGCAACATACCAGTATTCAAAAGACGTGATGTTCTTCTTTTGAATTTGACAACATTCATTTAATCTAAACTCCACATTTGGGCAACTCAGAATCTCCACCTTCATTAGGATTGCAGGAAGCTGGCTTCTTGGAAAGACATGGAAATGGGGCATCTAGAAATCCAAAAGAATTCTAAAGGCTTGTTACTACTTTTGAATCATTCCAATTAATAACAACTCTAAAAGATATAAACAAATCTGTCCCTGGGAAAGAGACGTGTCATGTGCATATGCAACTATCTCTCTAATAGACTTAGGGTTGTGCACCCTCATGGTAGTTTCTTATATATTGCACCATATGAGTTAAAGATATTCAACTACCAATATCACTACACCTTAATGAACTAGGAGTTATGCTGAAAGTGAAGTTGACAACCCATCATCGAAAGAATCCTATAGGAATACACCAAAATGAAAATCTTATTAACATAAATGAATTCATCCAGTTAAAAGATAAAGTTGCTTGAAAAATTGAATTGGGAGAGATAGAAATATTAATGCTTTCATAGGATTGTGGAAGGGGTCAACAAGTGGAACAAACATTGAATAGTAAATGTAAATCCATAAAGCTTGTAACTATTGTCAAAAGTTGCTCCCTAGTGAAGTTTTTTCACAATAAAGGTAAGTGCAAAATTCACCTAATAGCTCCACTTGTAGAAAATTTCAATGGTGTGAAACTAGGATATGGTGAACTCGCTTCCGCTATTGCAGTGAACCATTATGGATCAAAAATGAATCTCACCATTGGTTTTCACATAGGAGATGTGGGCTATCTTTGGCCCATATCTCAATATTGGATTTAGGAGTTCTGTTTCTCATATATGGTTCCACTTGCAAAATACAAATGGAGCTTAGCTGATGATAACAAATTTAGAAAAATGCAAGAATTCCATAGACATGTTTTATGCTATCATGAATCATTCCAATCAGTAAGGAATCGAAGTGCTATAATTTTGAATTGTCTTAAGGAACAAACCCCAATTCCATCTTGTGAAAGTAAACTATCTTGAGCACCAACTCAATTATGAGTTCTTTAGGAGACTTGAGACACCAATTCAATCAAAGATGCTAGTTGTTTCTGAGGTAGATTGTCTTCCTCCATTAATACTAGGGAAAATGCTTTTGAAGACCATTCATCTGCTAATTACAAAGGGAAATGAGATTATGTGATCTGGGAAGAGAATTAAGCTTCAAAATATTGCCAATATGCAACCAACAATTTCTAATTCTATCACTTCTATTCTAGCATGTGATTTGTGAAGAGAATTAAGCTTTGAAATGTTTCCAATATGCAACAAATTGAGAGAGGCCAAGTGGGCAACCACCATAGCTAGTTCACAAACAAAACATGTTTCCCACAATCATAAATACCAAGGTGTTTAAGCATGAGGTATGGCATCTCTTGACAATGATGTGAGAGAGAGACAAACAACATACCAGTGTTCAAGAGAAGTAGTATTCTTCTTTTCCATTCGACAACATTCATCTATTCTACATCCCAAATTTTTAGCAACTTAAGATCTCCACCTTCATTAGGATTGCAGGAAGCTAGCCTCTTGAAGACACGAGAGAACATTTAGAAATCTAAAAGAATTCCAAAGACTTTCTGTTGCTTGAATTGTGAATCATTCCAATCATAAATACCAAAGTATTCTAAGATCAGGTAAGACATCTCTTGATATTGATGTGAGAGATAAAGACAAGAAACATACCAATATTCAAGAGAAATAGTATTCTTCTTTTGCATTTGACAACAATCATCTACTCTAAACCCCAAATTTTAGCAACTTAGGATCTCCACTTTCATTAGGATTGCACGAAGCTGACCTTTTGGAAACACATGAGAGGACATTTAGAAATCTAAAAGAATTCCAGAGACTTGCTATTGCTTGAATTGTGAATCATTCCAATCATAAATACCAAGGTGTTTCAAGATCAAGTAAGACATTTCTTAGCTATGATATGAGAGATAGAGACAAGCAACATACCAGCATTCAAGAGAAGTAGTATTCTTCTTTTGCATTCAACAACATTCATCTACTCTACACCCCAAATTTTAGCAACTCAGAATCTCCACCTTCATTAGGATTGCAGGATGCTGGCCTTTTGGAAACACATGAGAGGACATTTAGAAATCTGAAAGAATTCTAGAGACTTGTTGTTGCTTGAATTGTGAATCATTCCAATCATAAATACCAAGGTGTTTCAGGATCAGGTAAGGTATCAATTGGCAATGATGTGAAAGATAGAGACAAGTGACATACCATTATTCAAGAGAAGTAGTATTCTTCTTTTGCATTCGACAACATTCATCTACTCTACACCCTAAATTTTAGCAACTCAGGATCTCCACCTTCATTAGGATTGTAGGAAGCTGGCCTCTTGGAAACACGTGAGAGGACATTTAGAAATTTGAAAGAATTCCAGAGACTTGTTGTTGCTTGAATTGTGAATCATTCCAATCAGTAACAACCCCAAAGCCCTATATACAATTTTGAACTGTCAACCTTCTTACATTGAATGAAAAACCTATCCCTAGGAAAAAGGTGTCTTGGGCATACAACCATCAATTATTATCTCTCGAAGAGGCTTAAAGTAGTGCACCCTCTTGGTAGCTTCTAATTCATTACATCATATAACTTCCAGATATCCAATTGACATGTCACTACACCTAAATGAAGTAGAAAACATGGTGAATAGGAAGTTAGACAACCTTTCACAAAAAGAATCCTGCAACAAGAATACACCAAGCAGAACTTCTTGTTAACATAAATGAATTCACTCAGTTAAATTATTGTGTTAAAATTTAAATTGGGAGAAATAAAAATACTAATGCTTACATGGGACTATGGGATGACCAACAAGAGGAACATACTATGAATAGAAAATGTGAAGCCATAAAGCTTGTAATTGTTGTTAGATGCTGCTTCCTAGTCAAGTTTTCAACAAAAAGGTTGAGTGTAGGGGTTCTCTAGTAGTTGAACTTGTAGAAAATTTTAACAGTATGATAATTTATACTTGTAACAAGAAGATAAAATGTAAGAATTATGTGTTGGGAATAGATGAAACTTACTAAATATATGGATAGGATAGGGTGAACCCTCTTTGCTTCCATTTTTGGAATCCAAATTATTATGGATCAAAGTTGGATTTCTCCATCTATTAAATACAACTAGAGCTTAGGTGAGGTTTTGGTGATATAGGAAATTCATGGATTCTGGAATCTTTACATGGAAATATACATGAGTGATTCATTGGAAGAAAGGGCAAGCCTTAGTCATATGAGAAGAAACAAATCTTAAATATACTATCAATCTTGAGTTGTTTGAGAGTGGTGAGTCTGTGAAGGCCTCCCTCAGATAAGGGATGTCTTTGACATTTCTCCTTCTTCAATCTCAAGAAGGTACACCATCAACTAGAAAATTAGGAATGTGAGTCATCATGAACAACTTGTTTATGTTCTTTATTCTTTTCTCACTAAAGGGGATTAAAAGATATGTAGTTGCAAGGACAAGAGATGTAGCCAGTAGTGAGAGCATCAAACAATCCTTCTCTAATGCAGACCATAAATTTTAGCAACTCGTGATCTCCACAATTTAGAGCATTGAAGGAATTTTCCTTGTTGGAAAGATGTGACATGACATTTAGAAATATGCAAGAATTCCGGAGTTCATTCCAATCATTAAGGAATCCAAAGCCCTATAATTTAAATAGGGCATCCCCTCGGCATGGATAACACACCTATCTTGGAAAAAAGACTGGGCACCAATTCAATGATTAACTCTCTATGAAACTTGAGATACAAGGTACTAATGTTAGTTGCTTCCGTGGTAGTTCTTTTACTGGTATTGGGGTAAAGCCTTTTGAAAACCCTCAATCTACAAATTACCAAGGACATGAGATCATGTTGTAATGTCATCTCCAATCTCTAGCTACAAACAAATTATTTCTTTCAATTAACAATCTTTAATGCATTCACTTCTATCATACGATAAGCAATTTTGGAAAACAAGTAAGCTTTATAATATTAGGAATATGCAAGGAATTGATAAAGGCCATGAATCTGCTTTCAAAAAATAAATTATAAAAACAAAGATTTTTTCACCCATGAATATTGTAATCAGCTTCCAAAAAACATTAGGTATTGCAATAACCAAATGTTCCTCAGGTTACCAAGAATGTTTTTTTTTCACCCATGCATAAAATAAAAAGAAAATAAGAAAGCATACCATACAACTCACAAATTTGTCAAGTATGAGTTCGATTCGTGACCATGCACAATTGCATTAAGTATTTGAAAGCCAAATAAGGCTATTTGCAATTCAAATAATACCATACAACTCACAACAGAATCCTCATAGCTCACCATAGAATGAGAATTCAATTGTCTTTCCTCTAGTCATAAGAGTTTGTGCTCTTCGAGCCTTTGACTTGCACAACTCAAGAAAGCAAGACATGCCAAAAGACTCCTTCACCTCAAACATTATTCAAATCCATAGTATAAATCTAGATAAGATAATTTTCTACAAATATAACATGTTGCAAACAAATAACAGTATGTTGGTTTAAAATTGAAGAGCATTTCAAACCAAACAAAATAGAAAAAATTTCAGTGTATATCACTCACCTAAAAGCTTGTATGTTGGATAAAATTCTTGCTAATGAATCTTGACAATTATTTGCAATCAAAATTTAGTAATGATTTATAAACAAAAAAAAAAAATTACAAATTTTTTTAGCAATGTTCCATGAAAAACACATTGCATATTGATTGAGAAATTAATATGAAATCCACTAATTTGAAAGGCACTAAAAACCAGATGTTGTCTTGAGTTCTCCACGTATCAAAATAGATGCAAGTTTCTATTCAAGCCACCACAATCACGAAGCACGAGACTTCTTTGCATGGAAAGCACACTATATTTTAAACAAGGTTCTTAACTTTCCAAGAGACATAAGAACATGGTGTGTTGTAGAAACTGTACAATAAATAAATGGAAGTTATGCACTTGCTACTTAGTTTTTTAATCATGTGTGAAATAAATAAAGAGGTGTTACTTGCATTTAGGCCAAACTTGTAGTCTCCAATGTGAAATCCAAATCTCATTTTGTCAACAGAATAAGAGCATTAAACATATAGCAAATTGAATCCTTCCTTTTGAAAATTTGAAAACCTTAAAGGAATGACTTGAGATCATAAATAACTATACGGTAAAGAAAATTTTCATCATTCATTCTAAAAGGAAAATTTGTCATTTCCTTGATTACAGAAGATTGATATTTTAACATAAAGTGTACTTATTAAGGTAAAATTTGTGCATTATATATTGAATTAGAAAATTGTATTTAAATCCGGTTAGAAGGGTATCACAAAAGATGCTTAATTGAAATGAAGGCATCCATGCCAATTTGAAACTATCGTCAAATAACACCCTCCCTTGTCATTTTACGTCCCATGCTTGCTTGTCAAATCTCTAACTAAGACTGCTCAAAGAGCACCTAAAGAAAATTACGAAGATTTCATTACAGGTAGAACTTAAGATGCTTACATTGACCATGGGAGAGATCGATAAGAAACAAAATACTCACCTATAAGTTTGTAACTATTGTACTCAAAACTTGCTTCCTAGTCAAACTTTCAACATAACTCCATGGAGACTTCCATAAATTGTTGAGCCACTGGTAAAACACAACATCAATATGAGAAATTTACAAGGCTATGTAGATAAAAGAGTAAGAAATGTGTATTGAGAATAAGAGTTACCTTAATGAATGTAAGGATAGGATAGGGTTGAATTGGCTCTACACCCATTTTTGCAATTTGAATTTATTATGGTTCAAAAATGAGTTTATGACGTATCCTCATTTTAGGGGAAGCGGGCAATCTAGGGTCAATCTCTATCATTCTCCTTGAAACATCTTTGATTTCAAAGTTTGATAAAACATAGAAGACATCCTTTCACTTGACAAGGAGGACTAGAACAAGGCATCCCTCAATCTCTACAAGTTAAAGAAATGAAGTTTTGAAGACCAAGGGAGGGGGCTAGGATTCCAGATTTGACATTATTTTCATTGAAAGATCAAAGAGAGTTGTAGCAAGAAATCCTGTCAAAAGGAAATTGCATTTAACAATATACAATATAAAATGAATGAACTGAGTTTTTAGAGAGGTGAATATTTGGAGGCTCCACAAAGATAAGGGATTTTAATACCCTTGCAAGTGTATTCTTGAAATTGTTTCCTCAAAGGAAACTTGAACCTGGACAATGTGCAACACAAAGCTATTAAAGAGATGTGAGACTCTAAATTTGATGAGGTAGGACTTGAGATTCGCATTTTCTTTAGTGAGGAATTCTGAGGTTGTAGACACACTAGTACTTTCCAGATTTAGATACTTCTCTTCAACTATTTGTATAACGTACATCTTCTTTGACATTGCTACTCCAACAGGATGTCCAATAGGATGTGCAACCTATTTGGGCATACTACATGTACAACAAAAAATTTCATTAAAACAAAAAACTTTTACTAAAACAAAAATATGAAGTTAATGTCTAAGAAGATAAGATTTATATATAGTGAATTATCATGATTGATTTTAGCACAAAGGGAATGACACCAAAAGTTTTAAGAATATCACCACCACAAGTACCTAATTTGCATCATTAAAAATTCCACAAGGATTTGATGGTTAGGCAATAAAATAATTCTAGTAAATGAGTTAAAATCAGTTGAGCTAAGAAAGATTAAATCCAAATAAGCATCAATCATTAAAGAATTAACCAACTACGAAAGACTTCAAATGACTTTTTTTCTGTAATTTCTGTTCCTAATTGGCCCCATTTGCTTGTACCAAAATATTATTAATTTGCTTTAAAGGAAATGGGTGACTCATATCTCTGAAAGAATGTGAGAGGTGGAAATCCCTCGATCTCTAGTGATTCAAGAGGATAATTCCTATGGCTATTGTTGCCATCATACATCATTCAGCTAGCTATAGACCACAAAATTGAACAATCATGAATATGTAGATGCTTAAATATGGTATGTACTTTATCTAGTGGAAAAGCTTATGAGACTTGGACATCTCAAGATTTCCACAAATTGAGACAGATACAAGTTGTTGCTTCCTATTATAATTTATTTGGATTGCAATCATCAAGCACTAACTCCATTCACTGCATGTTTTGAGCCTTCAACATAAAACCCAAATTCCATTCTATCAGCCAAAAAAAAAAAATCACTACTAACTCCTCTGGAAACCATTTTATGTTGCTAAGATTATAAAATGTAGGATTTAACTTACTTCCATCATTGAAAATGAATTGATATAACTTTACAATACTAGTATATTCAGCTTTTGACATGGCTGAAATTGATCCTGGAATAAAAAATCACATACACAAGTAGATATTTAACAGAAGAGGATCCAAAATCTCTTCAATTGATTAATGTATAAATGAATTATTCAAAATTTTTTGAGATAATTATGGGGAGATGAACCTTGTATCTCTAAGTTTCTTATTCTTCTTAAACAGAGCAATGAGCATCAAGTGTTGAGCACCTAGGAATCTCCCTTCCTCCACAGGCAAAGTCTGAACAATCTATCCTTTCTTCATATTCCACTTCCTTGCAAAAGTCAAAACATGAAGAAAATATCATCAAAATTGAGACAAAAATAAGTGCATCAACTATCTCAAGAAGAGATTTATGCCTATTGCTTACCTTTTGAAGAAGGCCACTTGATTAGAGCACATTTTACATGGACGCCCAATCACTGCAAGCTGCTGAACCAAAGGAGAGTTCAAACATCTAAAAAATTTGAAAAACTCAAGTATCATAAAATACTTCATATGAATTCTAAATGATCTCATATCTAAAAAACATTGGCATAAAATTATTGTTGTTTACCTTACATGTTTCTTCCATGGTCATAATCGAAACTTTGTTTATCATAAGAAATCTTCTATGCTCATCTTGATAACTTACAATGAACACTGAAATGAAAAGAAAAAAAAACACAAAAAATGATGATTAGTTTGGTTTGATAAATTTAGCACACATAATTTCCTTTTTCTTGCATGAGAAAGGAAAGAGTAATATATATATATATATATATATATATATATATGAATTTAATAATTTTTTAAAATTAGTAATTATAAAACTATTTTGGTTCTCAAAAAATTTATGGGAAAGTAGGGAAAAAAATTATGAACTTTTTCTCTTGTTTGATTATTTATCGAAAAATTGAGGGAAAAACAAAAATCTATGAGAAATTTATTTAACACTTTTGAGGAACCAAAAATGTTTTAGATGTTGTCAAATCGGTAATTTAAATGTGTTTAATTCCAATTATTTGAGTTTAATCAAACACATGAAATTGTGAATAAAATTATTTAAAAGCATTGAAATTCAAGTCATTAAAGTTGTCCATAAAATTTGGTTTATTGAAACAAGAAAAAAACAAAGCAATTTGAATAACTTGCTAATAAAGCAACTAACTAGAATATGCCCTAGAGTTGTTCAGTGCCCTCTATATAAGAAATAAACAGAGAACACAAAAAAAAAAAAAACCCAGAAAAAAAGCAAACAAAAAACAGAGAACACTTCTTACGTTATTTTTTCTTAATTTTTCAACAGTTATAAATGATTCATTTCATTTTTGCAAACTGCCAAATCAAAATAGAGCATGAAAATGTGTTCAATATTTGTGTCACCGTTTTTCCGGTAAATGACCTCATTGGAACTACAATAAGTGAAGTGATCATGTCATCTAATTAGTAAACCAAACCAAGTCAATAAACTAGAACTTCCTCTAGTATAGCCTCTGTGTAAAAGATATTTAAAGGTCTTGATACATTAGATATTGAATTTGTTGGACCTGGCAAGGTAGAAGTAGTAATGCTCATTTTTATTGTGACAGATTATAGAGAAAATTAGACACTGAGAAAATACCAAGCCAGGAGCCATGTCAAGAGCTGCTTTCTTGTTAAAAATTAAGTCCAATTAGAAAATTATAGTAGCGCGTAAGAGAAATTGAAAGTGGTGTTGAGAAGAGAAAGAGGAAGAGTGATGTGTTGGGAATGAGATGTAATACCTTATTTATTACTCAGATGGATTAGTCATCTATCACCACTAGGGGTCTCCAACGGGCGGGCCGGGCCGTAAATAGGAGGCCCGCGGCCCAGCTCGGGCCGGGCCTATGGGCCCGTTGACTGGTCAACAGGCCGGGCCGGGCCGGGCCAGGGAAAAATCTTCGGCCCGCGGCCCGGCCTATGAGCCCGCGGGCTGGGCGGGCTGGGCTGCGGGCCGGGCTGGCGGGCGGGCTGGCGGGCCGGGCTGGGGGCGGGCTGGCGGGCCAAGCCTTGGGCTTTTTTAAATAAGCCAAAAGGCTTTAGAAATGAATGGAGAGGGGGGGATTCGAACCCCTCCCCTCATGGTTCAAAGTAAAGGCTCTAACCAACTGAGCCACATTACTTTTGTGTTTAATGTTAGAGTTAGTTATATATATATATAACATAAAGTATATTATTTTTTAAAAAAAAATTAAAGGCTCCAACGGTCATGTGACCGTTGGAGCTCCAACAGTCCAACCCATGCTCCTAGCTGCCATGTGACCGTTGGGCAACGGTCACATGGCCAATTTTTTTTTTTTTTTTTTTTTAAAAAAAACCTTCCTATAAATACATCTTCTCCCTTTTCATTTTTTCATCAAATTCTCTCTATTTCTCTCTCTATTTCTCTCACATTCTACAATATTTCAATTTTTTTTATTTTTCCCTCAAATTATACAATATTGTTGGTGGTGCAAAACAAGCATTGGTGGCTCCAAGAGTTCAAATTTGCTAGGAATTTCTGCATCGGTTCTCTAATTGAGTAACATACTTCACCTCTACTACTTTATTTTTTTGTTACATTTTTTTTTATATTTATTACTTTATTATTTTTGGCATAATATTTTATCAATAATTATAATATGACAACAAGTGCTTCTTCATCTAGTCCATGTGATGAAATATCATCAAACAAAAAATTTACTTCAAATATATGGAATTTTTTTGATAGAGTAGAAATAATTTTAGAAAATAATAAAAAAGAAATAAAAGCAAAATGTAAAATTTGTAATAAATTTCTTACTGGTGGCTCAAATGCAGGCACAAGTCATTTAAAAAGACATCACGAAAATTGTAAAACTAAAAATAATGTAGATATTAGAAATTATATGCAATTAGGTAAAAATGAAAGTGGAAATTTAAAAACATTTTCTTATGATGAATCTAACTGTCGTGAAGAAATGATTGATTATATAATAAGAGCAGAACAACCTTTCAACATGATGGAAACTCATGATTTTGTAGGAACAATTCAACGAGGTATTAATCCTCAATTTAAAGGTTGGTCTGGAAATACAGTTAAAAGAGATATTATGAAAAAATTTTATACACAAAAAGAAATTTTAAAAATTTTTTTTGCAAATTTTGAAGGAAATATTTGTTTAACATCTGATATTTGGACATCTTTAACTCACACTGGTTTTTTATGTATAACTGCTCATTACATTGATAATGAATGGAAATTAAATAAAAGAATAATTTCATTTAAATTAATAAATGCTCCACATAGTGGTAAAAATATAGCAGCTTTAATAAATGAAGAAATTATAAATTTAGGCCTTCGTGATAAAATATTGACAGTAACATTAGATAATGCTGCTAATAATGATGCAGGAATAAATAGACTAAAACTATATTGGCAAGTAAAAGATGATCATGCTAAAATATTTCATGTGCGTTGTTGTGCACATATTTTAAATTTAATTGTAAAGGATGGATTAAAAAATGTTGATGATACATTGGAAAAAATTAGAGGCATTGCATATAGTATTAATAGTTCTCAAGCAAAACATGAATTATTTTTTGATTGTTGCAAAATGTTAAATATGAAAAGAAAAAATATAAATTTGGATATGGCCATTAGATGGAATTCCACATATAAACTTTTACAAAATATTACAAAATATAGAAAAGTAGTCGAATTATATGAAATACAATTACTTAACAATGATTGTGATGCAGATATTGATGCATTAAGTGATTATGATTGGCATGTTGCGGATCTTTTAAGAGATCTTTTTGAAATTTTTGATACTTCAACAAACATTTTTTGTGGTGTATATTATCCAACTTCAAATCGAGTTATTATGCAAATAACTAATATTTTTATTGTACTTCAAAAATATTTAAGTTTTGAAATATTTAATGATACAATATTTGCAATGATAGAAAAATTTAGAAAATATTGGGGAGAAATACCTTTAATTTTTTATATTGCTTTAATTGTGGACCCTAGATTGAAATTTGAAGCTTTGGATGAATGGTTAACAATTATTTATTTTAATGACCAAATAAAAATTGAAGAAATTAAAAATGAAATAAATTCATTATTATATAATTTATATAACTATTATAAAGAAAAATATGGTAATGATATTAATACTAATAAATTACCACCTACATCTACAAACTCCTCATCTTTTTATAAAGGAGCTCTAGAAATGTTGAAAAGTCGAAAAAAGACAACAAATAGTTCTCCAAATAATACATCTGATTTAGATAAATATCTTAATACTGATATAATTCCATTTGAAGATTTTGATATTTTAATATGGTGGAAATCACATCAACACAAATATCCTGTGCTTTCTATAATTGCTCGTGATGTACTAACAGTTCCTGTGAGTACAGTTGCATCAGAAGCTGCTTTTAGTGCAGGTGGAAGAGTTATTAGTAAAAAACGATGCAACTTAGCGCCAGACGTTATTGAAGCAGGGATATGTGTAAAAGATTGGGAAATTGCAGAAAAAAGGATGTACGATTCCATTCGAGAAACAGAGATGCTTGTCGATATGGAATCTTTAAAACTATCAAGATCTTCATGGATGCATGATAATTCGCCATCACCGCCAGAAAATAATGACTAAATGTATATTATATTTTTATTTTTATTTTTTGTGGTTGAAAAATACAAATGATTGACAAATAAATAGGTGCCAACCTAGTTGGGATGTATTTATTTTGTAGTGATGTAAAATTTTCCCACATTTTTAAATGTAATTATACATTCAATGAATAAAATTTTGAAATGAATATTTTTTTTAATACTTTTTATTTTTGTAGTTTTTTTTTTTAAATGGGCGGGCCTAAGGGCGGGCCTACGGGCCGGGCCTACGGGCCGGGCCTACGGGCCGGGCCGGGCCTAATTTTAGGCCCGCGGCCCGGCCCGCCCATAAACGGGCTCGGGCCGGGCCGGGCCTAAAGCGGGCCGCGGGCCGCGGGCTTTTTGGAGACCCCTAATCACCACACAGGGGATGTGAGCAATCTTGGGCCAATCATCTCCTTCCTCCTTCGAGTACCTTTGTGTTAGATGTGGGCAACGCCACGCATGCAGTCGAGAAAGGGTGTCAGGCAATAGTCCTTCCCTTGGCAAAATCGACCGGAGCTTAGGGCAACTTTCGATTCCTAGTTGTTCAAGAGAGGTGAGGGTTTGGAGAGACAGGGAGGCTAGGGATTCCAGATTCTGGAATTCTGAAAGGGAAAGGAAGGTGATAATTGTAGGAAAAGGAATCGAGTGGGGGTCATCCGAAAAGGAAGTTGCATCTGGAAACATGCCTCTAATCCAGAGGTGTTTAAGAGAGGTGAGTCTGGAAAGGCCCCATTGGGATAGGGGGGTCTTGATATTCTTGCAGTTAGAGATCTCGAGCCGTGTAAGACGGGTGAGCTTTTTTATCTGAGGAAGCAACAATTCCAGATTTTCAAAATCTGCAATACGTAGATTTGTGAGGGTGTTGAGGCAATCTGGTAGGGTTTTGAGATTAGGATACCTCCAGAGGGTTAAAGATTGAAGTGAATTATTAGTAGAGTGAAACATCTCCTCTGAAATTGACTCGAGGTGTTCACAATCCCAAATGTCAAGTCCCTCAAGGGTGGAGGGAAACTTGCCTCTTGGGAAGGATGTGAGAGATGAACAATGACAGATAGCCAGGCTTTGAAGAGCAGCAGCATATGTGGAATCGTAGTGCATTATTCCCTCTGGTAGAGACTCCAGCTTTTCACAATCACTTATGTAGAGTGCCTTGAGAGTGATGGGTAACCTACCTCTCGGAAAACCAATCAAAGAGGGACACATATTTAGACTTAAGTATTCAAGGGCACACATGTCCATGGTGCTGGTGGTGGCGATGGAATTGCAGTGCATCATTCCTTCTGGAAGAGACTTGAGATTTTGACAATCACGTATGGTTAGTTTCTTAAGGGTGGTGGGTAATTGCCCTTTTGGAAAGCAAATGAGAGATGGACACTTCCATATCCTTAAGCATTCAAGGAGACACAAGTTGTTGTCAGTACTACCGTTCCTCATCTTCAACATCATGCCATCAGGTAGACGCTTTAGACCTTTACAATTATTAAGAAAAAGATTTCTCAGCATTGGTGGGAAACCTACATCTGGAAAGAAGATTGTCAATTCTTCAAGGCATGTTAGACTCTGCCATCCATTTGGAAGCCTCTCTAGTTTATCACGTTTAATTATTTCCAAAGACTGAAGATTGCATCCCAAGGATACAAGTTGATCACAATCTCTAATCTCAAGAGAAAGAGAGTTTTTTGATCCAAAACCATCCTCCCACAAATATTCGAGTTCTTCACATTCTGATACTTCCAAAACCCGAAGCCCTTGCAAAAATTGCACAAGTCCTTCATGCAATTTTACAAGCCTTGAAATCCTAGAAATTGTTAACCTGGTGAGTGAGGTGAGGTCATTTCCACTTCTCAAGACCGCCTCATTACATCCTCTTACTTGCAATTCCCTCAGCAGTGGAAGTCTTGAAAGTGGAGACTCCAATTTTGGACAAAAGTGAACAGAGAGCTTTGTAAGAGAAGGTAGGTAAGTGGGTAGTTTCATAATCAATTTGGGGCAATACTTAATTATAAGCTCATGGAGACAAGGGAATAATGACTCTGTTGAGGAAGACCAGTCCTCCCAGTGCTCCCATTCTGACATGCTCTCAAAATGTAGAGACTCTAGTGATGGGAAAAACTTACCTGCAGAAACACGAGTCTCTCCATAAAACTCTGCACCCACTTTTTTTACTCCAACCATTCCTTGGATCCTCAACTGTTTGAGCGATGGCAACTGCCCCAAGCATGGTAAAGACGTGCACTTTCTGCAATCTATGAGACTTAGATCCACCATCTTAGAGAACAAGGCATCCCCTATCCAACGTGGGAATTTTGGACCACCATACAACTGAATGCAGAGTTTGTTCAGATTCAAACAACGTTGTAGAGAGTCAAGGACATCCATTTGATTCCTTTCATTCCCTGAACCATCCAACTCAGAACTCCACTGCATTATCAAGCTTTCAAGGTTACGCTTTAATTTTAAATCGGCATCCCTTGCATCTTGAATATTCACCACATTTTCCAATTTCGAAATGCAAAGTTCTCCTCGCAGATGTGACACGTCCTTCAACTCTTTGATTGTCAAACCTTTGTTTTTGTCCACAATGAAATTAGACAATATCCGCAAATCTTTTAGTTTGTCAATTCGTATAGGCATTTCTTGTAATTTTATTGCACCGGCAACATCAAGATGTCGAAGATTGATTAGGTTATCGATGCTAATAGGCAACCTGATAAGCTCTTTACAACATGATAATTTCAATGTCTGAAGGTAAAAAAGATTACCAATTGAATCGGGTAACCATTTTATACTAATGTAGGATAAATTAAGGTATCTCAAATGTTTCAACTTACCAAATGAATCCGGTATCTCACTTATCATGTAATTAGTCAATGAGAGCACCCTTAAGTGCCCTAACCTTGGTATCAATTCTTCAAGCACCTTATTACTTATGAAGTGATCAAGCCATGTTGGTTGTTCATCAATCGGGAAAGCTATGAATGTGCGCAAGTGCTCCTTTTCATGAAACCTTTCAAAATTTTTAAAGATATCATAATGATGATGGATGAATGATGAATGACGAGCATTTTTCAAAAATGGGGCATTGCAAATCATTCCACAACTCATCATCCAAATGCAAGCATGTGTCTCCAGCAATAGAATTAGCTAGACCGTTAATAAGATCATGCATAATGAATCATGATTTATTGCTGCTCGACGATTGGAAAAATGACCTTGACAATAGTTCACAAAAATAATCATCACCAAGATCTTCCATTTTCTCATCCTCATTTGATTGTTGAATTAACCCCTCCGCCATCCACAAGAGGATTAGCTCTTCCTTCTTAAACTCGTAATCTTGGGGAAATAATGCGCAATAAGCGAAACACCTTTTTAAAGTGTATTTCGAATTTAAATTATTGCAAGTGTATTTGCTTGACTAACCTTTTGAATTACTCAAATTTAACAAGTTGCAAATAGGTCCCTTAGCTAATCTTTTAAATTAATCTTGATGTTGACAAGAATCTTGCCGACCATAATTATAAAAAGAGAAATAATTGAAGCTAAGTTGACCTAATCTAGTTTAATAAATTGCAAGTCGGTGCCCTTACCTAATCTTTTAATTTAATCTTCATATTGATAAGAATGAAGCCGACAATAATTATAAAAACAAAAAGACGACAAGTTAATTCTATTGACTAATTTTATTAACTCAAATTTAATTAATTACAAGTAAGTTTTCTTAAGTCTTAACTAACGTTTAAATTAATCTTGATATATATAAGAACCTTGCCAACTGTAATCATAAAAAAGAAAAGGCCGACAAACTAATTTAATTGACTAATTTTATTAACTTGAGTTTAATAAATTGCAAGTAGGTTAATCTCTTACCTAACCTTTTAAATTAATCTTGAGATCAATAAAAATTATAAAGATCATAATTATAAGGAGGAGAAAAAGGCAAACTAGTTTGATATTTTTAAGGGCTTAAGCTAAATTTATACCTTTTATACAAGAGTTCCTATTTTTATATAAACGTTTTTATCACTTTTTGTTTTTAAAAACAAAAAATGAGAAGTATATCTAAACAAATACTTAATATTGAATGGTATAAACTCCTACTCATTTAAATGAAATAAAGAGATATTTTCATTTAAGATAAAAAAAAATGTAAGGATAAAAAATTAAAAAACTTTTTAACTTCTTGTACTTTATTATTACATTTTTTTCATTAGATGCTTTAAATATTTTTTATCAAATAAAATTATAATGCTATTGGTCGAGGGCTAATTAACTTTGTTTAAGCGAGAAAGATATAGTTAAGATTGGGGTCGATCCACAACTAAAAGAAGAATGAAATAAAAAGTAGGAGATGAATTGATCAAACCAATGTCCCAAAAATAGTCCTATGCATGGCTCTACTTGAATATCTATGATTATGATTATTATTATTATTAAACTAATCTTAACTTTAAGTTAAAGATAATTTAAAAATATATATAACTTCAAAAATTATTTTCAAATCTAGAGAGTTATTTTGAACTAGCAATTAAAAGATACTTCTTCAAAATCATTTTTTCTTATTATACATTTTATCATCGAGAACCGTTTCAAACCATCTTTTTGGTTTGCTTTCACAAAAATGGTTTTTTCCCCCTCCAAAAGAGCTATCAATGGAAGCGTTATAGGCTAAAACCGTATTTATGATAATCAATTCCAATGGATCCTATAAGTTATGCCATTTTTATGAAGTTTTTCTTTGGTTTTTAATCTTTGTATTAATGCATCAATAAATGTTTTATTAAAGAAATTACTAGTATAATAAATGATACAAGATTGTACGTGGGTTCATGTTGATAGGACAATGAGATAAAAAAATATAAGGTGAATACAAATCTCCATGCATAAATGAAGCAATTAGCTTGTTCAATATATTTAGCTTGATGTAAAATTTCCTTTTTATTTTCCAAATTCTTTATAACAATTGGCTTTCCCTCGTAGTACAAAAAAAATAAAAATCCTCCTTGCATTAATTTTTCTCCTAAAACAATTTTTTTTAAAAAAAATTAACTTTTCAAAAATTAAAAGCTATTAAAAACATCTGCCTATAATAACCTATAAGTAAAAGTTCCTTCAACTAGCCTATTACTTTTTTGAGAGTTCATATGAATTATGTATGGCCCACAGTTGGACTTTGAAGAGTTTCAAAGCAATTTAGTTAAAAGATAACAAAAAAAAAAAAAATGATATGACAAATAGTGAAAATCACTTTGGATTCCAATAATATTTTCTATCAATATAATATCTCAATACAATGTCTCCTTGGTAGGTTTAGTATGAAAATGAATTATTTTATGAATATGACTTTGGATTCCAAATTTTGAACTTTCTAATGCCTTAACATAGTGGTAGGTGTCACACCCCTGAAGGTCACACCAAATTTTTCACAAGTGCGCGGTGCTAAGGACCCTTCCTTAGCCAACCTTCCTTCCCAGCGTTTAGAAAAACAGAGTAAAAGCACAACAACAGTAAATCAATAGGGACACAAACGTTTACAAGAAACCTTTCCCAACTTGTATTAATTCACTCTACAAGACAAAATTGTTCCTCTGAACCAGAGTACAATGCTCACACCCAAGCATTACGACAAGAACCCTTTTCCCCAAATTCTCTCTCTCTCCGTTTCAAGGCTCTAGGAGCCCTTTTAAAAGACTTAAGCTGCACTTACAAATTTGAATTTCCAAATTCAAATGTTGGAGCCAATATGGTGGTTATGCAACTAGCCAGAATCACCCATAACTGCCTTGCATAACCACCCACCACCCAGATAGTGGCCTGCACATGCCACCCACTTGCACCAGCCATCAGCCCTCAGCCAACTACAAGTCAAATGACAGCTTGACTTAGTCACTTGCTGTCTGAGCTAGCTGCCACTAGCTAGCTACACTGCCATCTTCTCAAGCCCTGCTCGCTAAGCTGCTGGAGAGTCCCCCTAACAAGCTGTCTCCTTCCCCGCAAGGTGCCTCTTGTGACTGGGTGCCCATCAGCATGTCTTTGATCAAGGCCTTCTAAGCCAGGCAGTGTGCACCAACCAGCTGACCAAGCGTCTGGTGCATCAGTGTGCCTTCCCCACACTAATGTGTGAGCCCATGCCATGTCTAAGTGCCCATGGCTTGGGCTTGTTGCTTGCTTCCCTTGTCAGATCCAGCTTCATAGCAACGAGCCATGGCATTGCGCCCATGGCTAATCCCTCTTAGTGCACAGGGCATTGTGCCCCGGTGCTGTGCGTAGACATCATGGTGCGAGTCAGCTATTGCTTGGTGCCCCATCAGACCATGGCATTGTGCCCATGGTTTCATCAGCTGGCTCACCGCACAAGTCTTAGGCACTCTCGTGCTTGCGCGGGAAGGAGGTAGGCCGCACCAAGCCCCATGCCGTTGTGGCCATGGGGTACACACCACACATGTCGTGGAGCCCATGTGTGCATGCTCAAGTCGCATCCGTGTGTCCTAGGCACGCCCAAGGCCGTGCCATGGTGTCCCCTTGGTGCAGTCAAGGCTTTCCTTGGTGCTCTCTCCTTTGAGTCACCTAACCCCCCCCCCTTAAAGAGCAATACGGGTCGTTTTCATTGTTTCTGGAGGAGACATTAATATGCCTGAGGAGACATAATGGAATAATAAATAATTATAAATTAAAATTCCAAAAGTCTCTCAGCCTTCATCTGCACCACCTAAGTCAGGTGCGCACACGATGCCCATCTGGTGCGCACGCGATGCATGTCTGGCTCGCCCGTAGTGCGCGCACGGTGCCCATCTGGCCTGTTCACAATGTGCGCACGGTGCGCGTCTGGCTCGCCCGTGGTGCGCGCGCGGTGCACGTTTGGCTCGCCCACGGTGTGCACGTGGTGTGTATTTGGCTCACCCGTAACCTCTCACATAGCCCCTAGAGTTTGAACCACCAAACCTCTAGGATTTCCTTGCTTTCAGCCTAGGCTCTCATGGGTACAAGGCCTATCCATGAGGCCTTTTCCTCCATGGTTAAGTCAAGAGGCTAAGGGGCTGACAGTAGGCCTTATAGAAAATGAAACTTGGGAAAAAGTATAGTATGGACATAATTTTTGACTTAGGAGGTGATGTTACAACACCTTCAATTAATTACCTTGAAAATGATATGTTATTGTATTGAAAATGATATTAAATTTAATGAAGACATATCTAATAAAAATAACACCCGTTTTTTAAAACAATATTATGATCTTACTATTGTGTCATGTTGGATCATAAAAATATCACCCATTTTTTAAAACAATATTATGATGTTACTATTGTGTCATGTTGGATCTCATTTGGAAAACAATTTAATTATGTTGTGTCATAATTTTTTTAAAATTTATTCCATTTTTCTTTTAATTTTTGAAGCATGCAATTGGAGTTGGTCTAAACTTTGAATAGTTGGAGCCAATTTCAATGCCTTAGTGGGTCTAAAAGAAAAAAAGAAAAGATTGGAAAATTGAAGTGGAATATGGAGACAAAATTTTAAAGGCTTGAAGTGATGTTACAGCTTTCCAAGTAATTACCTTGAATGTGAGATGTCATTATATTGAAAATTCATATTAAATCTCATGAGGTAACTATAGGAATTGCCATACATAGAGACAAATAATAAATATATCTCACTTTTTCAAAATGTTTGTGATCCTAATTATACATTGCCTTTATAGTGGGATGAATGCATCTTCACTTAAAGTCTTATTCTAAACATATTTTTAGAATTTTCTAGGAATATGTAAAGAAAACTTTATGATAAGTAATTTCTATCTAAGACGGGTAAAGTCTAATATGATTTGTTCACACCATTCAAATCCAACACATTTTTTTATAAATTTGAAATGAGTATAATTGTATTTGAATAAAAATAAATTGTTTTTAGGTCAACTTTCATAACAAACATTTAACTCAAATTGACTTATTTAATAATATTAATCTTAATTATAACTTTAACTTATTTAACTCATATTTGACTCATTTAAAATTTGATTTTCAATAGTGACATCATAATTGAGTTATAAACATGTCAGTTTAGGACACTAACCATATAAGATCATACAATGTTAAACTCAATTTGACTATTAAATAACATCTAATTATTATAAGAGTTAAATAGGTTACAATGTATTACTTGGTTAATAATTAGATTGTGTTTGAGTTTGTATTTTTAATTATAATTTAGTTGAGTGTTTGATCTACGTTACCAACATGAATTATCACTCATATTTCTATTGCAAAACCAAAGATGGGATAATTCTTAGTTTTGATGATAATAAAAGAAGGTTCGACTAAAGTTTCATCTTGAGTGTGACTAGGCAAGATGATTTTTAAAGTAACAATTACAAAGATAAACCAAAACAAAAGAAAAAAAAGAAAGAAAAGGAAGACCTCAAAGAGAAGAGACTTCAAAAATTTTTATAAGATCTCTTTGTAAGGTTGTTGGTGCACTAGAATTTACATGCATTTTATTCAAGCATCAAAGATCATCCTTGTGCGATTTTGTTTTAAATTTTTTTATAATTAGATGATTTCATGTTTTTAATTAAAACCTTATGCCAAATTTTTTTCTAAACTTTTTAAAAGGGTTGCATGAGTTGCTAGAGGTTTGAAACCTAAAACCTGAGTATTTGAGTACTTAATAGTGCAACCGGTCAAAAGTCCAGGGAATTGATTAAATCATTTAGGTTCAATCAATTGAGGGGTGTTTTTACACACGCTTTCTCTCTTTCTTGGTCAAGACTTTGCCTTTCATGGTCAAAGTCTTGAACCCTAACGAACACTTACTAAAAGTATTAATTGCTAATGATTTTAGCATTAATTGCTAACGGTTAGTGAATCAGTCAAATCGGAACTTGACTGGTTGACCCCCTAAATGTGCCTAACAACAAGTTTAGCCTTTCTACTTCTACATAAAGGTTCCAATCTTCATTGTTGGTAAGTCTAACATTCCCAAGTCTTTTATGAACAGTATTTGAGCCTTGGTGGAGTGTTTTTTAGCACACCTTGTTTCAAAACTTGCATATCATTAGTTCACCATTAATCTTAATTTATCTTGTATCATTTGAGCTTAAATTTGTACTAGGAATGTGTGAGATTATCTTTCCTATCATTTTGTGTAAACCTTTGTAAGGGGAGATTAAGTGTGGGGTATTACTTAAAGGAAAATTTAAGCATGAGGTATCACTTAGTGTTTGTCAAGTGTGGGGTATCACTTAGGAAATTCAAGAGTGAGGTATTTTTTGAAAAATTTGTAAGTGTCCATTGGAGTCAGTTAATCTAATAGTATGATTAGAAACTTTAGATTAGTAGAACCTCAAGTTTAGGATTGAAGTTATAGGAGAGTGAACATAGAACGAGTTGCACCAAACCACAATAAAAATATTGTGTTTGTATTCTCTCTTCCCTAATCTTTTTAATTTGTATGAAATTACTTTTCATTGTATTTATTGTATATTTGCATATAATTGTCTTTTGTATTCATGTAGTTTAAGTTTGCAAAAAGAAACCATCACCCTATTTATCCTCCCTCCCCCTCCCCTTCCCCTTCCCCCCGAGGGTGACTACCTTAGGTTAATTTAGCAAAAATCATAACATTTACAAATATATTATTTGCTTATTATAGTTAAGAAAAATGCCAAGAAAATTTATCAAAAATCATAACATTTACAAATATATTATTTGCTTATTGTAGTTAAGAAAAATGCCAAGAAATTTCATTGATAAAAATTTCCATGATAAATTCTAAAAACCACTTTAATTCCAATTATCTTTTTCCCAATGCAATGTCTCAATGATTCTAGGATGAAAAGGAATTTTTTCATGTCAATATGACTTTGGATCCCAAATTTTAAGGCAATTTCAATGCCCTAGTGGTGGGTCTAGAAGAAAATAAAAAATGTGGAAATTAAAGTGGAATATAGACACAATTTTTTACTAATTGTAAGATGATGTTACAATACCTTATGTAGTTACTATGAAAGTGACTTTGGATTCCAAATTTTGAGCCAATTTCAATGCCACAATGATGGGTCTAGAAGAAAACAAAAAATATGAAAATTAAAGTAGAATATAGACACAATTTTTTACTTGTTAAGTAATGTTACAATGCCTTATGTAATTATTTTGAAAGTGAGATATCATTGAATTGAGAATTGATATTAAATTTGACCAACTATCATAAGGATTTGCTTTCAAAAGAGAGATAAGTAATAAATATCTCTTATTTTTTGGAAAAAAAAAAATTATCATACTATTAATGTGTTTAATTTTATTTTTTTTAAATAGAGATTGTTATATTTTTTTGTAAAAATAAGTTTCCTTATAAAATAAGAAAAAGTGGTAGAAGTATTTCTATAAATATTTTATTAAGAGAAAAAGCTATAACATGAAGAAAAACATGTATAGTTTATATTTAAAAGATAGTGATATGGGAAAGAGTGGGAAACATTTCTTGGAATGGGGACATATGATTCAAGTATAGATACAAAGAACAAGGAAATATAAGATGTTTTAAATTAATTAATTATATCTTCTTTTTTTAATCTTTTGTAGTATTGTATATAGTAATAGAAGATGAGTTATCAAATGCGAACTTTCATGTATATATGATGCAATTAACTTGTTCAATATAAGCACCTTGATGTAAAATCTCATTTTTGTTTTCTAAAGTCTTTATGACTATTGGTTTTTCTTTTGAGTGCCAATAAATAAAAGAAAAAACCCTTCTTTTTTGTTTGAAGAAAAAATCTTTATTAATCCAAACCCTATCAACTTATATATGACCTATTGCAGGATAATGAAGTTTTTTAAAGTAATTTTAAAGACAAAAAAGAAAATTTGATATGATAAATGATTAAAACCACTTTAGATTCCAATAGTATTTTCTATCATATAACGTCTCAGTGAAATGTTTCATAACAAAATGAATTATTCTATGAATATGACTTTGGATTCCAAATTTTGAACTTTCTAATGCCTTAACTTAGTAGTGAGTCTCATAGAAAATGAAAGTTATGGAAAAGTAGAATGTGGACTCAATTTTTGACTTATAAAACTGATGTTACAACACCTTCAAGTAATTACCTTAAAAATGATATGTCATTGCATTGAAAATGATATTAAATTTAATGGAGAGATAATTTATAAAAAATATCACTAATTTTTTTAAAAAGAATAATGTGATCTTACTATCGTGTTAGGTTGGAAAAAAATTTATGTTGGAGTTAATTTTTTTTTATTTGTATTTCTTTTTATTTATTTATTTATTTTGCATATTGTAAGGTCTCAAACTCGTTTAGAAATATGAACACTGATGAAGAGTTAGAAATTTAAAAACATTAAAGGTATGGTTAAAGTTATTTTTAGATAGTTGAAATTGCAACCAAAAAAACAAGAAAATGAAAGAAGTTCAAATTTTATTTGATTATCTTAAAAATATGAAAGAAATTACATATAATGAAAATTGTTTAGAGTTTTATATACTTTTAATATTTACTCTTTACAGAAAAGAAAAAAGGCAAATAAATTTTTATGAACTTATGGAAAATATTAAACTTCAGCTTAATTTTTTTGTTTTTCTTGATTTTTCTTTCCTTTGTGATCTTTCCCACTTTATCCAAACTTTCCATAGTCTAAACTTTATACATGTTTTCTCTTCTTTTTAATTAAAAATTTTTAAATTTTCCAATTAAAATTCCAAGATAGGCTAATAAAAACTTAAAACTAATATTACATTTTAAACGAACTGGATCGATTTGGTAGCCAATTCGAACCCAATCAAATTTAGCCTCTAATGTGAGGTATTTGACCCAAACTTAGCTCAAACTCATTTTTACCGACTAAAGTTAGGCTTAAATTGACTCATAGTACTTTTAGTTGAGTTGATTAGGTTGTATGATCATAACTAGGTTTGGTAAGGTTGAGTTAGTTTGAACCTATTCATAAATGTTTTTTTTTTCTCTTTTATATTTATTTTATATCATAATTTTAAAAATTAAATTGGATAACTTTTAAACATGATAACAAAAATAAATAAATTTATGTATATGTCTAACAAAAATGAAATAATATAATTAAAATTCAACATTTTTTAAAAAAAACTAAAAAAAAAAACACAAAATAGGTATTATTATATAAAATAATATAAATTATAAATATATAAAATTAGGTTTGGGCTAGCTTAGGTTATCCAAACCTTAGCCTAAGTAGTTTCTCGAGTGTTTGCCACTTGTAAAAGTTTTTGGTAAATTTTTATTAAAATTAATTTTAAAAAAAGAAATAAAATGTTTTTAAAAAATATTAAATGCATAATTAAAATTATGCTAATGAAACAAAGGGAAGCAAACAAGATAAAAAATTTTCTCTCAAAAGGTGTAGTGTAATGACTTCAAATTTTAAGTTTTGATGGTCAATCTGCCTTCAATTATAAGGATAAGAAGCTTGTAGAGAACAAAAAATATATAGCAAGTGGATATATATAGATATAACAAAAAATAATATATATATATATATATATGCATGATTGGAGCCAAAATATGTGCTCTAATGGCACATATTCGATATGATTTGTGCACCAAAGGACATTCAAATCACCCAACTTGACCTAAATCAATGCTAAGGCCCTAGCCATGGGTTTAATCTATACTTTGGAGATTTATCTCAGGTTCAAGGGAAGAAAATTGTGCAAATTGAATGACTTTAGATTTTGAAAGATCAAGAAAGGGCTAAATGAGGAAATAAGTGAGTCAAGACTCATTGAACGTAAAGAAAGGCAAAACAAGGATATCATGAGGTTGGAGGATTATAAATGACCATTATGGAGTAAGAAAGAAGGCAAGAAAGCATGGGGAATGAGGCATGAAGCAAGATTTAGCTGCATGGAAATTTAGAACTCAAAAATCTGATGGCATTATATACTCTGACTTTGAGGACAAATTTGGAGCACTTTCTGGAGTCCATTATATACATACTATATATCGTTTCGAATCTCGGGAAGTCAGGAGTCCAACACTTCAAACGGTTTGCAAATCGGAGCTGAAATGAAGAAGTTATGTCCATTTGAAGACAACTGCACCAAGCTGGAGGGTCATTTCGAAATGATTTCGAAATTCAACTTATGATTTCGAAATTCAACTTATGAATTCGAAATCCACTTCGAAATGACACCAATTTCGAATTCACCCACTGCCACTTTGATGTTCCGCCTCCTCTACCCCGAGAATTGCATCTATTCAACTTATGAATTCGAAATCCACTTCGAAATGACACCAATTTCGAATTCACCCACTGCCACTTTGATGTTCCGCCTCCTCTACCTCGGGAATTGCATCTAAAGCACTCCATCCGCTCTAGGTGGACCCCACACGACTAGAAATCACCATTTTATTATTTTTAATCATTTTTAGGAAATTATTTTTGTAATAAGTGGCCAATGAGAGTGTGCCACATGTTAGGTAAGTGAGGATATTATATAAACTCTCTCAATTCTAGGTTTTAGGGATCTTGGATCTTGGATCTTGGATTTTTTTTCTAGAGAGTTTGACATTGAAGGTGGAAGAAGACGAGAACTTTGGTTTGTTTTCTTTTTCTTCTTTATTGAATATATTGTTTTTAGTTTCTTTTGATTCAAATTATGAATTTTTACCCTATTATGGATTGTGAATGTGACATCACCCCCATGAGAGGCTAAGAGCCAACTTGGGGCTTGAAGCATGAAAACCTAAGGGTTAGGAAACCTATAGGGACAATGGGTAAATTACTATAACAATGAGATTAATTATTGGTTGGGTGACAATTTATTATATTTTTTTATCCTATCCTTGTGAGTTCATTTAGGGAATGATACGATAGGTTATTACTTGATACTAGTGATTCTTGGTAATTCTTGATCATTAGTTATCCTCGTTTTCCCTACCGTTATTTGCCCCTAAACAAAGCTATAAGGAGTAGGAAGGGTTAAAAAGCCAAATCTTAAAGTGATAATCAATCTCATTCATTTGATGGTTTTAGGAATCTGTTTGAAAAAGGAAAAATTAGGTTTCGGATGCAATTTTGAGTTATAAAACCCAACTTGATCGCGAGTGGCCAAGGATCCCAAAACCCTAAGATCATATTACTTAAAATACCCTTGTTTTCTATAATTTCTATACCCTAGGTTGGATTGTGGAAAACCCCAAACTTGAATCAATTGAATTTAAAATCAATATTCATTTTCTCTTATTAATCCAATTTCTTTTACTTAGTTTCATATTATTCACATATTGTTTTTCACTTAAGGATTTAAACAAAAACAATTCATTTATCTAGTATTGACAATTTTCATAAGCCAGTCCTTGAGAACGATACCCGGAATACTACAAAAGCCGTAGTGACTCTTTCTCTAATTTTTCTTGACCAGAGTTACTACGTAAAAAGGCTAAGTATTTTGGTACAATAGAGAAATTTCGGTCAATGCATCATACTTTTGTCACAAGCAAACCCACTAGTAAACCTTTATCATCTTATTATATAACAAGTGGGTATACCTAGATAAAATAAAAATAGGTCTTTGTTTATTAAATTCAAAAGTTTATGATCATCACTTAACATTTAACAAAGTGGTACAAATGATGGTAAAAATAGTAGTATAATCAATATTTTCCTATATTGAATATTATAATTGATGTTTTTTTTTTTTTTTTTTATCAAGAAGCAATTTTAGAGATAGGTTTTTATCAAGTAACAATCTTCAATGTTTTTTGTCTATATTAATTTACCATCATGATCTCTAATATTGTACCATTGAATGCAATTGCAAAACATCTATGTAATTGTTAGTAAATTTTTTTTCATGCTCATTATACAATATTTGTTTTAATTTTCAAGTTGCAATTATAGTCTAAAGGTTGAGGTTCCTAGATAGTTATAGCTTTGATGAGAAGTCTAATCATGTTGTTGTTGTTCATGTCACTTTAATTAGACCAAGTTCAATGATACTTTAGACCATATTTAAGGATCCTTTTCAAATATCTATCTAACTTTTGATATGCAATTTGAAAAGAGGATGGAGAGAGGATGGTTGTTCTCCATAATCCATTAATAAATAAATAAAAATAATTATATTTAGAAGGAAAATAAAAAATTATTAAGATCATTAGCAAGTAATTTTGGTAAAACTTGATATTTAACTAGGTAAGATGACTTTAAGTTAAATTAATTGTATTTAAGTCATTAAGTCATAGTTATTAATACGATTTCTCAAAATCATTTTTAAATTTATTATTTTATCAATCATACTTGATATACTTAATAACTTAAAATTAAGTCATTAAATTGATTTATCATCACCCTCTAAAGTCTTTTCAATTTTGTACATTTATTTGATACATATTTAATCATAAACAATCAAAAAAGTGCTATCTCAAAATTTTTAATTCAAACTCCTTCAAAGTTATTCATGACTAAAATTCATTAATTAATTTACATTACAAGCTTTGAAAGAAACTTGTTTTAAAACATAAAATTGATAGAGATAGTACATATTTTAAACTTTTAATTAAAATAAAAAGCTCATAACAAAATAATTTGATGGATGTTTTAGTATTTGAAAAGATTATGAGGTCGGTGTGGACTTACTCTTGGCATGCGTACTTCCACAAATCAGAAAGAACAACCTCTCCAACAACTTCCATGGTGATCAGTTTGCAGAGAGAGAATTGTAGCTATAAACCAAAGCACTGTGAAAATAAATTGGGGAAGCAGAAAGAAGCGTGGGTTGTTGGGTGATGGCTTAAATATTAGAAAGCTTAGAGAAAGAGAAAGTTGGAAGTTGGACTAGTCTTTTGTTTCCATACCCTTAAATCCAATATGCTGAGTAGGCCATGTGCTCCACACCCCGTCTATTGTGGTGTGACTGGTGTCACATTCAAATAAACAAATCGAAATCTCTACTACAACATCATATTTTAATGGATTTAGTATAACCGAGTGAAGGCAATTTATTAAATTATTGGAAATTGTTAAAATTATATATTTAATGGAACACTGTTTTTGGAATTTGAGACTCCCAGACTGCCCATGTGCATCCCATTGTTCGTGTTCTTAGTTTTTTCATTTTAGTACTTCTAAAAATTCTCAAAATTTCATCAGGCACATTTTTCAAGCTTACGATTCTCATGGCAATGATGTAAGTAAATTAAAGATTTTACTAATTTGAACGCAATTTGATAAAAATAAATAAATAAAAATGAAGATTATGTAAAAAGGCTTCAAAGAGTTTTAAAGATTTTTTAAAATTTTTTTTTATTTATTTCTTAAAGATAAAAGTACTTTCTTCATTGTAAGACTTAATATTTACTTTTTCCAATTAAAAAAATAAATTTATTTTGAAAAGACAAATCTAGTTTTTATATTGAATTCATCTTTTCAAAAAAAAAGTTTTCCAGTGAACTCACTTTAGTATAAATTAGGGAAAAGTATAGTTCTATTCGGTTCATAAAATAAAAAACCCGATATTATGATAATTTAAGAAATATTTTTGGAAAAATGCTATTTCAATTTTTTTGAACGGTTTTACTTGAATGGAAAGTCTGATGCTACATATGATATTATGTCATTGAAATGAAACTTATACCATGTAATAACTTTTAATTAACAATAATTTAAATTAAAACCGTAAATATTTAATTTTTTGTTGATTTAAATAAATGTTATTTATTTATTTATTTATTTGTAACACAAGTTTTGAAGTTTTAAGACTGACCATGCATGTGCATACCACTGTTTATTTATTCACTTTAAAACTTTAGGTGCATTTTTTAAGCTTAAATTCACATGCTATCACATTATCCTAAATATGCTTGTACCATCTATAATGTATCTGGAATAAGGTGCATGGGGATCACGTAGAGCCGGCTGGACTGGACATAAGTTTTGGAGTTTTAAACTTCCAATGGCCAATTATGTTTTAATTTTCATAATATATTATTATATTTTCTTTATTTGAATGGAAAATGGTTTGCTTTGAAAAAACAAGTTTAATATAAAAAAAAATTAAATTTATATTTTACATTAAATTATAAATTGCATGTAAAATGAATTTATAAATTTTCATAATATATTATTACGTTTTCTTTATTTTAATTTAACGTAAAGTATAAATTAGTATTTTCAAAAGAAAAGTTGAATGTAAAAGTAATAAACTAAAACACAAAGACAGATATTAAATTTATATTTTCAAAGACAAATTACTTCTAAAAGCACGGACTTGATTTTTTTGTGCAATGTAAAAAGAATTTTTTATTTTTTTATATATCAAACTTATGTTTTAAAAAGACGAGTTAGTATTTATTTTGAATTTGTTTTTCGTAAAAGGTTTCCCATGTGTACTTCATATGATTTTATTTTGTTGATAGGAGATTTATATCATGTAACAACTTTTAATCGGTCACAATTTAAATTAATTATAAATACCCAATTCCTTTATTATTTCATAATTAACTATAGGTTATAATGTGAAATAATATCACACTACATAAATATTATTATTATTTTGCAAAATTGGATTAGCACAACTATTCCCAATTAGAGTGTCACATGGCTTCTTTTTTTTATATTTAATTATTTTTTTAAATAATTGCTTTAATTAGTCATGGATTAAATTAGAGGTGTAATTTGGACATATTCAACTCAACTCAACTCAATCCAATTTTGAACTAAGTTAGGTAGTCTTGTTTTTTCATAAAACATTATAAGCTATTTTTCAATCCTACAAGATTTTTTGAGAGTATTTTCTAAATTTTATCAAATACAATTTTTTTGTAAAAACATTTATTAAGTTAAAAACGCTTCTTAAAATCACTATTAAATGACCATTATATGATATTGAGAGATGAATAATTTATTATATTAAAAATTACTTTCCCAATTGAACAAAAGGTGTGGCGTTTCTTTAAAAACACTTTTGTAAGTAATATTTTTTTTAGCACATTCTCAATTATTTTTAGACCCAAAATATGTTTTTTTTAAAATGTTTTATAAAAAAAAAATCTTAAAATACCTTTATTTAAAAATTTAAAAAAAATCTATTTTCAAAAAACTACATTTTATTTTGTTTGATATGGTGAGGAGGAGCATTAATCTATGGCTCCCGAGACTGGGCATGTGATGCTGTGCATGCCATTGTTGGCTTATGTATTTCCGGAATATTTAGTTTTGAAAAGTACTGAGAAAAAAAATAATAAGAAAATGGTTGGTATTCAGATGGCAAAAATACACACAAATACACTGAACAAGTTAATAACAGGCGGGCTGAGATTCTATTGCCAAGAGACAGGTTTGTCATCCATGTCAAGAAGTCTCACACTTCAAAATTGTGGGACTTTGGCATCAACACATTTCTGGAATTGTTTCAGGCTTCTAAATGGAACGATTCAGGCACCTTCCCAGAATTCTTTTAAGATTTCTAAATGCCATCCTGGCGTCTTAGTTGGAGGCCTGCTTTCTTCAATGCTAAAAGAGGGGGTGATAAGTTGCTAAAAATTGCAGTCCCTGTGTACTAGATGGGCATTCACCCATGGACAAGATCTGCAGAACTTATAATAGAAACATGTATGTTGCTCTATCATCTTCGCCTCCTATTTATTCTAGTGAAGAAACAGGTTCCGAAAAAATAAAAAGTGTTCTTCTTACTCTTTTTTAGTAGAAAATTAGTTCATTTCCAGTCCATTGAAGAAAAAATAAATTCTGAACCCAGAAGCCAGGTACTTAAATTTCTGTTTAACTAGGGGAACATTGGAAACTTACTTACAGCTTTAGCATAAGAACATACAAGATTCTGATCAACATACACTGCACGGTATTATGTTGGTCCAGTTCCTCTACTCTGCATTGCAACAAAGTGTAAGGGGTTTCGTATTTTCTTCATCTTCAAATAAAACAATCCTTCTCAATAAAAGAATAAGAGAAATTGAGAGCTAAGACCATTTTCTTTCATTGTACCTCTGTTTCCTCTGCTCCTTGCTCTCTTGGTCAGGCCAAATGGTGTGTGGTTTGTCCATTTCTTCTTGACCCCACATCAAAAAGCAGCATCCTGGGCTCTCCCATCTCTCTATCCCCTTATCAAGACAGAATTTGATGCACTGCTGTCTTGGATTCTTCCTAGTCAAAAGGAAGCTTGAAATATCTCCACTGCTTCTCTGTTTCTTTGAGTCAAAGGACAGTCTGGTTTTATCTGTTTCTTCTCATCATTTTCAAAATGCATCACTGTGAGATCCACTAACCCAATACCTGTTTTTCAAATAATCAAAATCATAAACACCAAGATGTTTACACATTCAGGTAACACGTCTCTTGACAATGCAGGTGTGTTTACGTACACACCTGCATTCAAAGGAAGTACCATTGTTCTTGTGCATTTGACAACATTCATTTAGTTAACTCCAAATTTTAGCAATCCAGAATCTGTAACTTCTGCAAAAGTTACCTAGTTGTTCAGGGAACATGCCCCATCCAAACTATCTGTATTTGGGCTTCATGGTTGTTTTTGGCTTTGCTTTTCTTTTTCTTGTGGTTGTTACTCCTCTTAAAAGGACTATTGATTCATGATTCAATGGATTATTTGTTGTTTCTGATAAAAATAAATAAATAAACTAAAAAAAAAAAGAAAAAGAAAAAAAAAAAGATTTGATGAAAATTTTTGGAGTAGCCATTCATCAAATTGCCATGAGCTTCTCTCCTTATTTACATAGTATATCACTATTGCAGAGTCTCCTACTAGAAGGTTAGGTAAACCCTCATCTTTAGCAAGCTTTAGTCCTACCATCAACACTAAAATCTCTGCTTCAATGGCTAGACCCACTCTAGCATTCTTAGGGAATGCTTTCACTTATGCCCTTTTATGATTTATAAGTGTTCCTCCAATTCCCAATTGTCCTGGGTTGTCCAAGGAGCATACATCAAAATTTAACCTGTTGCATGGGTTGTTCTCTATGCATGGTAAAGAGACCCTTAAATTTTGAACCTATCCAATTGCATCGATTTCTTCCTTCAAACTCAAGTTGAGCCTTTAAATTTTTTGCTTGCTGTCAGATTGACATGATTCTTCCACAACATGATGGACCTGGCAGACACTCAGCTTCTGCCTACAGTTGCAGTCTACCTTATGTGTAACTTAAAGGTTGAGCACCAAGTGCTGATGTTATGAGGGATCAAGGGTGGCTTGTGGAGCAGTCCCCTTTTCAGAGTATTGCCAACATTCTATCAATTGGTTCGGGTGTTCTGTAACTTTGGGACACCTATAGTATCTAGATAATCCTGCAATTCTGGAGAAAACCCTTCTGATTTGCTCTGTACCCACTAGTCGAGAATAGTAAAAAGATTCAGCTGTAATAATTTTATTACTTAGATTGAATCTTAATCATTAGGTTAGAAGATCAGGAAAAAGTGTCGTGGTTTTGAATGTTTGTCTCTTTAATAATTGCAGTGTGTATTGATCCACAAAGTTTGCAGGATGACAGCATGACAGTGGGTATATATGTCATATGAAAAAATTTAAATAGAGCGACTTGTTTGACTTTACATAGTTTGCTTGCTTCGGTTGTCTACCTTTAGGTAATATCACACCAGTATCTTTTGATGGTTGGAATATCCTTGCACATATGTTACCATTTTCTTTTCTTCAACATTGTTTTCTTTGTTTCTTCCTTTCTTGGTCAAGCTAAATAATCTAGTGATTCTTCTTTTGTTCTTCATCCCATCAAGAGGCAGCATCTCATGCATCTTTACCTTGGGTTCCTCCCTTTCCTTCCAGCCTATGGAAAAATAATATCATTGCTTAGTTTGGACTTCTCTGTTTTATTTTTTTTTATCATTTTGAAAGGCATCATGGGAAGATGTACAAAAAATGTGTTGTGCTGAATTATCCCCTTCTCTACTAACCAAAACATGTTCTTTCACAATCAAATATCAACGTGTTTAAGCAGCCAATAAGGCATATCTTGACAATGAGGTGAGAGGTAGAAACAAGAAACATACTCGTATTCAAGGGAAGTGTTGTTTCTTCATTTGCATTAGACAACATTCATTTAGTCTCAACTTGAAAGTGGATTGCTAGAATCTAAGCTCTTGCAAAGACACAAAAGTACATTTAGAAATCCAAAAGAAGCCTAGAGACCAGTTGCTGTCGGGCTTTGTGGAGCCTAGTTTTGTTTGATCCGGTTTGATGACCCGACCCGAATAATATTACATAGTTTTTTAATGGGAGATTTATTGAGGCTTGTCCATGGAGTGAAGGCTTGGGCTTTTTTAGGCCCGTTTAGCCCATTGTGGAACCGCCCTTTGTAATTAGGTTTTTTTTTTGTGTGGTGTGGTTGTTGTGTTATAAAGAGAACATATTGTAGCCGAAAAAAGTACTTTGTATTCTTCCCTGATAATAGTGATATCCCTGCAACTCCGTTGATATAGGCAAATTGCCGAACCACATAAATACTGTCTTGTACGTGTGATTGTTTTTTTTTTTTTTTTTTGCGTGTGTTTTCTCTATTTTTTGTTTCTCACAGGTTGGGAATTCAGCTTAATTCCCTTCAACCGGTATCAAAGCCTAGGGTTAGGTTTGAGTGGGAGCAATGACAAAGGAAGCAGGAAAGGCGTTTGGAATAGAAAAGTTTGATGGCACAAACTTTGTGTATTGGAGGATGCAGATTGAAGATTATCTTTATGGGAGGAAATTGCATCTGCCTCTTTTGGGGACAAAACCTGAGAGTATGAAGGCTGAGGAATGGGCGCTTCTTAACATACAGGTTCTAGGAGTTATTAAGTTAACTCTGTCTAGGTTTGTTGCACACAATGTTGTAAAGGAAAAGACCACAATAGATCTGATGAAGGCTTTGTCCGGTATGTATGAAAAGCTATCCGCAAACAATAAGGTGCATCTGATAAAGAAATTGTTCAATTTGAAGGTGGCAGAGAATGCATCAGTAGCACAACATCTGAATGAATTTAATACAATCACAAATCAATTTTCGTATGTAGAAATTGATTTTGATGATGAGATTCGTACTCTGATCGTCTTGGCTTCTTTGCCAATCAGTTGGGAGACAATGAGGATGGCAGTAAGCAATTCTACGGGAAAGGAAAAGCTCAAGTACAATGATATACGAGATTTAATTCTGGCTGAGGAGATTCGCCGAAGAGATGCAAGCGAAACCTTAAGATCTGGTTCTGCCCTAAACCTTGAGACAAGAGGCAGAGGTGATAACAGAAATTCAAACCGGGGTAGATCAAAATTCAGAAATTCTAATCGAAATAGAAGCAAATCTAGATTAGGCCAACAAGTACAATGTTGGAACTGTGGGAAAATAGGTCACTTTAGAAGGCAATGCAAAAGTCCTAAGAAGAAGAATGAAGATGATTCTATTAATGCTGTAACAGAAGAGGTACAGGATGCATTACTTCTTTTAGTAGACAGTCCACTTGATGATTGGGTTTTGGATTCAAAAGCTTCATATCATACCACTCCACATTGAGAAATCATATAGAATTATGCTGCAGGTGATTTTGGTAAGGTGTATTTGGCTTATGGTTCAACCTTGGATGTTGTGGGTCTGGGAGACATCCGGATATTGTTGCCCAATGGGTTTGTTTGGTTACTGGAGAAGGTTCGACATATTCCTAACCTAAGAAGGAATTTGATTTTTGTTGAGCAACTTGATGATGAAGGACATGCAATACTATTTGTTGGTGGTACTTGGAAGGTTACAAAGGGAGCTATGGTATTGGCTCATGGAAAGAAGACCGGTACTCTGTATATGATCTCATGTCCAAGAGACACAATTGCAGTTGCTAATGCAAGTACTGATACAAGCCTATGGCACAGCAGACTTGGTCACATGAGTGAGAAAGGGATGAAGATGTTGTTGTCAAAAGGAAAACTACCAGAATTGAAATCCATTGATTTTGACATGTGTGAAAGTTGCATCTTAGGAAAGCAAAAAATTGTGAGCTTCTTGAAAACTGACAGGACACCGAAGGCTAAAAAATTGTAACTAGTACACACTGATTTGTGGGGGCCTTCTCCGGTTGCATCCCTTGGAGGTTCAAGGTACTATATCACTTTTATTGATGACTCAAGCAAAAAGGTATGGGTTTATTTTCTGAAAAATAAATCTGATGTATTTGAAACTTTTAAGAAGTGGAAGGTCATGGTTAAGATAGAAACAGGTTTGAAAGTAAAATGTTTGAGGTCAGATAATGGAGGAGAGTACATAGATAGAGGGTTCAGTGAGTATTGTGCTGCACAGGGAATTAGGATGGAGAAGACCATTCCTGGGACACCACAGCAGAATGGTATGGCTGAGCGCATGAACAGAACTCTCAATGAACGTGCTAGAAGTATGAGGTTGCATGTTGGACTACCAAAAACTTTTTGGGCTAATGCTGTTAGTACTGCAGCTTACCTGATAAACTGAGGACCATCAGTTCCCATGGAGTTCAGACTTCCTGAGGAGGTTTGGAGCGGTAAAGAGGTAAAGTTTTCACATTTAAAAGTTTTTGGTTATGTTTCTTATGTTCATATTGATTCTGATGCTCGTAGTAAACTTGATGCAAGGCTATAGGTTTTGGGATGAACAAAACAGGAAAATCATCAGAAGTAGAAATGTAATATTTAATGAACAGGTTATGTATAAGGACAGGTCAACTGTAGTGTCAGATGTTATAGAGATAGATCAAAAGAAATCTGAGTTTGTCAACTTAGATGAATTGACTGAAAGTACTGTCCAAAAAGGGGGTGAAGAAGATAAGGAGAATGTAAATTCACAAGTAGATCTGAGTACACCTGTAGCTGAAGTTCACAGATCTTCCAGGAACATTACACCTCCACAGCGTTATTCACCTATTTTAAATTATCTCCTGTTGACTGATGGTGGTGAGCCAGAGTGTTATGATGAAACCTTGCAAGATGAGAATTCAAGCAAGTGGGATTTAGCCATGAAGAATGAGATGGATTTCTTGTTGGGGAATCAGACATGGGAACTGACTGAATTGCCAGTAGGAAAGAAGGCTTTGCACAACAAGTGGGTATACAAAATAAAGAATGAGCATGATGGTAGCAAATGTTACAAGGCCAGATTAGTTGTTAAAGGGTTCCAGCAGAAGGAGGGCATTGACTACACAGAGATATTTTCTCCAGTTGTGAAGATGTCAACAATCAGACTTGTACTGGGAATGGTGGCTGCAAAAAACTTACATCTTGAGCAGTTAGATATGAAGACAACATTCCTTCATGGTGACTTGGAGGAAGACCTTTACATGATTAAGCTAGAAGAGTTCATTGTTCAAGGACAAGAGAATCTAGTCTACAAACTAAAAAAGAGCTTGTATGGCCTTAAACAAGCTCCTAGACAGTGGTACAAGAAGTTTGTCAGTTTTATGCATAGAATTGGGTTCAAGAGATGTGAAGCTGATCACTATTGTTATGTTAAGTCTTTTGACAATTCTTACATCATATTACTGTTGTATATGGATGATATGCTTATTGCAGGGTCTGACATTGAGAAGATTAATAATCTGAAGAAGCAATTGTCCAAATAGTTTGCAATGAAGGATTTGGGAGTTGTAAAGCAAATCCTTGGTATGAGAATCATTAGAGACAAGGCTAATGGTACATTGGAGCTTTCACAGTCAGAGTATGTGAAGAAAGTTCTCAGCAGGTTCAACATGAATGAAGCTAAACCAGTGAGCACACCCTTGGGTAGTCATTTCAAACTAAGCAAAGAACAGTCACGGAAGACAGAAGAAGAAAGTGACCATATGAGCAAGGTGCCCTATGCCTCAGCTATTGGTAGCTTGATGTATGCTATGGTGTGTACAAGGCCAGACATTGCACATGCAGTGGGAGTTGTGAGCATATTCATGAGTAGGCCTGGAAAGCAGCATTAGAAGGCAGTCAAGTGGATTATAAGATATCTGAAGGGTTCATTAGATATATGTTTTGCTTCACAGGTGCAAGTTTGAAACTGCAGGGTTATGTGGATGCTGATTTTGCTGGTGATATCGATAGTAGAAAGAGCACTACTGGGTTTGTTTTTACTCTAGGTGGTTCAACTATATCATGGGTTTTAAATCTATAGAAGATTGTTACTTTGTCTACTATAGAAGCGGAGTATGTTGCAACAATTGAAGCTGGAAATGAGATGATTTGGCTACATAGTTTCTTAGATGAATTGGGTAAGAAGCAGGAGATGGGCATTCTACACAGTGACAGTCATAGTGCAATTTTTCTTGCCAAAAATTCGGCTTTTCATTCAAAGTTAAAGCATATACAAACAAAATACCACTTTATCTGTTACCTTGTTGAAGATAAACTAGTAATACGTAAGAAGATTTTTGGATCTAAGAACCCAACAAACATGTTGACTAAGGGTGTCACTATTGAGAAGTTGAAGCTGTGTGCAGCTTCAATCAGTCTTCTAGCTTGAGGACGGGAGGATGAATTGCAGGGATGAGGGATTGTTTCTTGGAGGATAGCGATTTGATGTTGGTGATTGAACTAGTCTCCAAGTGGGAGATTTGTCAAGTTTTGTGGAGCCTAGTTTTGTTTGATCCGATTTGACGACCCAACTCGAATAATATTGCGTGGTTTTTTAATGTGAGATTTACTGAGGCTTGTCCATGGAGCGAAGGCTTGGGCTTTTTGGGGCCCATTTAGCCCATTGTGGAACCGCCCTTTGTAATTAGGGTTTTTTTTTTGTGGTGTGGTTGTCGTGTTATAGAGAGAAAATATTGTAGCCATCAGAAGTACTCTGTATTATTCCCTGATAATAGTGATATCCCTGCAACTCCGTGGATGTAGGCAAATTGTCGAACCACGTAAATACTGTCTTGTGCATGTGATTGTTTTTCTTTTTTTTTTATGTTTTCTCTATTTTTTGTTTCTCACAGGTTGGGAATTCGGCTTAATTCCCTTTAGTTGCTACTTGTGAATCACTGTAATCAGAAACAATTCCAGATAATCCTGCAATTCTAAACCTTTGATTTGCTTTGTTCCATTTTGCCAAGAACGGTTCTAAAACATTTTTCTTTATTGAGTTGTTATGATTTTATTATTTGGATTTAATTGTATTCATTAGGTTTGTAAATCACAAAAATGGTGTCGTGCTTATGAATATCTTCCTCTTTGATCATGTAAAATTGGGAAGCAGTTATGGATTACTATTATGATAGCACAATGTATTGATCCACAGTTTGTGGCATGACAGTTTAAGGAAATTACAGAAGTGTAGCATTGATGGGTATGTCATGTGAACATTTTTCAATGAAGCTACTTGTCTAAATTTACATGGGTGAATTGTCACACTAATATCCTTTGATGAACCTTGGGTTCTTTTTTCTGTTTCTTCCTCTCTTGGTCAAGCCAAACAATTTGTCTTCATGAGGACTTCATGTTACCAATAAGCAGCATCTTGTGTTCTCCTTCTTTTCATCCCCCTGTCAAGACACAGCAATTTGATGCATCTTTGCATTGGGTTGCTTCCTTTCCGCTCCCTCTCCTTCCTCCTTGAGGCAAAACCATATCATTGTTTAGTTTTGACTATGTTCTTTTTATCATTTATGAGAAATAAAATAAAATCATGACATAAAGAAATTATATTTAAGTGTTAATAAATGAGAATCGGATACATATAAATAAAATTTAGATTAATTATAAATGAAACTATTTTTATTATGTGGTTGTTTTTAATGGACCACCAATTTTTATTTATTTTATTATATATATATATTCCATAGAAAAATTACTTTCTAATACCATAGAATCACCCTAATTTCAAATTGGGATTTACTATCTTAAATTTTAAATTTTTTAAAAATAATTTTTAAGGACATGAACTAAATTTATATTTTTTGTTAAGAATTTCTATTCTTTATATGAAAGTTTTTATCAATTTTTGTTTTTAAAAACAAAAAATAAGTACTTAGAGTGCGTTTGACAATGATTTTAAGAAGTATTTCTAATATTTTAAATACTTAAAAAATAAAAAAATTTATACATTGAAACAATTGCAAAATGCACTTTTAGTATGTAATGATATTAATTTCTTCGAAGAGAGAGATTTACATTTAAGATAAAAATAAATAAATAAAACAATACAAGGATAAAAAATCATTTTTAAAAAAAACTTTTAACTTCTTGTACTTTATCATTACACACTTTTTTCATTAGATGCTTTAAATAATTTTTATGAAATAAAATTATAATTATATTGATGGAGGGCTAATTAACTTTGCTTTGGGTGAGAAAGATAGAGATAAGATTGAAGTGGGTCCACATCTAAAACAAAAATGAAATAAAAAGTAAAGATGAAGATAAGGTTGAGGTGGGTTCACAACTAAAAAAAGAATGAAATAAAAAGTATGAGATGAATTGACCAAAGCTTATGCCTTCTTCCAAATAGTAAAAGCAAAGCCCAATAGTATAAAGTGATGACACTAGTCCTATTCAAGGCCCCACTTGCATAATTGCTACATCTTTTGATTTGATTTTTGTTCAATTTCACTAAAATGAAATCATTTATTTGAGCCCAAAAATTCAAATCCAAATCCAATCCACTTATTTATATACATTATTGGCATGGAATGAGAAAAGTTATAAAGTGAGAAAATTTGATCATATGATAAATAGTAATTTTTCAAAGTTGGAACCAATCCAATGCCCAATGGGCATAAAAGACAAAGGAAAGATGTGGAAATTATAGTGGAATCTTGAAACAAATTTTTGAGGTTTGAGGTGATGTGACAATCGTTTCAAGAAATTGCCTAAGAATGTGAGATGTTATTGCATTGAAAATTGATATTAAATCTAATTGGGTAACTATAAGAATTGCTTTACATAAAGACAAGTAATAAATATATCCTGTTTTTTTCAAAAAGTTTATGACCCTAAGTGAATAAAATGGTGAATAAAACTTTTAGAGTAGGATGAATGCATTTCACGTGAGTCATGTCCTAGATATATATTTAGAATTTTCTAGCAGGATGTCAAGGAAAACTCTATGATGAGTGTTTTGTTTCTAGTTAAGGTAGGTCCAATTTGGTGCAATTCGCCAACATAATTTAAACCCAACATATGTTTTAGGGATTTGAATCGAGTAAAATCATATTTAAATTAAATTAATCATATGAATCTACATAACCCGTTTAATAAATAGATTATTTTTAGGTCAATCTGGATAACTCACATTTGACTCAAATTAACTTATTTAATAATGGTATTGATTAACCTAATAATAACTTTAACTTATTGAACTCATATTTGACTCATGTAAAATTCGTTTTTCAATAAGTATATCATAATTAGGTCATAAACATGTCATATTAGAATATTAACCATATTATTTCATTCAACATTTAACTTGACTTGATTATGAAATAACGTCTTCTTATTAAATCGGTTAAACCGGTTATAATGTATCACCTAGATAATAATTATATTGTGTTTGAGTTTATGCTTTAAATTTTGATTATTATTCATGTCATGTTTATGTTGAGTTATTTAGTGGAGGATCTAACCTTAGATATAACACAAACGCAACCCACTAACATAAATTGTCATCCTCACTTCTACTAATAAGTAATTTGTTTATTACAATTAAGAAAATTGAGAAGATATAATTTTTTTAAAATTTTTAAATGCATGATTAAAGTTAATTATAAGTTTTAAAAGTTTTATAATTCATAGTCCATCCAAACTAACAAAATATTAGAAATCTTCAATGGTTTTGTCTACAATAAATGTGTTGTGCTAAATTATCCCCTTCTTTACTAACCAAAACATGTTCTTTCACAATCAAATATCAACGTGTTTAAGCAGCCGGTGAAGCATCTCTTGACAATGAGGTGAGAGGTAGAAACAAGAAACATACATGTATTCAAGAGAAGTGTTGTTTCTTCTTTTGCATTAGAAAACATTCATTTAGTCTAAACTTGAAGGTGGATTGCTAGAATATGAGCTCTTGGAAAGACATAAGAGAAGGACATTTAGGAATCTGAAAGAAGCCTAGAGACCTGTTGCTACTTGTGAATCACTGTAATTAGAAACAATTCCAGATAATCCTGCAATTCTGGACCTTTGATTTGCTTTGTTCCATTTTGCCAAGAACAGTTCTAAAATGCTTTTCTTTATTGAGCTATAATGATTTTATTATTAGGATTTAATTGTATTCATTAGGTTTGCAAATCACAAAAATGGTGTCGTGCCTATGAATATTTTCCTCTTCGATCATGTAATGTTGGGAAGCAATTATGGAATACTATGATAGCACAATATATTGATCCACATAGTTTGTGGCGTGACAGTTTAATGAAATTACAAAAGTGCATGTAGCACTCATGGGTATGTCATGTGAACCTTTTTCAATAGAGCTACTTGTTTAAATTTATATGGGTGAATTGTCACACCAATGTCCTCTTATGAACCTTAGGTTCATTTTTCTGTTTCTTTCTCTCTTGGTTAAGACAAACAATTTGTCTTCATAAGGACTTCGTGTTACCAATAAGCAGCATCTTGTATTCTCCTTCTCTTCATCCCCTTATCAAGACACAGCAATCTGATGCATCTTTGCATTGGGTTGCTTCCTCTCCTCTCCCTTTCCTTCCTCCTTGAGGCAAAATCGCATCATTGCTTAGTTTTGACTATGTTTCTTTTTATCATTATGAGAGAGCATCATTGTAAGATGTACAAGAAACGTGTTGTGGTGCATTATCCCCTCCTCTACCACCTAAAATCTATTTTACACGATCATAAGGACCAAGGTGTTTTAAACATTAGGTAAGGCATTTGTTGACAATGATGTGAGAGATAGATACAAGCAACATGCCAATATTCAAAAGACGTGATGTTCTTCTTTTGCATTTGACAACATTCATTTAGTCTGAACTCCACATTTAGGCAACTCAGAATCTCCACCTTCATTAGGATTGCAAGAAGTTGGCTTTTTGGGAAGACATGGAAAGAGAGCATCTAGAAATCTGAAAAAATTACAACGACCTATTGCTACTTTTGAATCATTCCAATTAATAACAACTCCAAAAAATATATACAAATATGTCCCTGGGAAAGAGATGTGTCTTGTGCATATGCAACCATCTCTCTAATAGACTTAGGGTTGTGCACCCTCATGGTAGTTTCTTATATATTGCACCATATGAATTGTAGATATCCAACTACCAATATCACTACACCTGAATGAACTAGAAGCTAAAGTGAAGTTGACAACCCATCATCGAAAGAATCCTGTAGGAATACACCAAAATGAAAATTTTATTAACATAAATGAATTCATCCAATTAAAGGGTAAAGTTGCCTAAAAAATTGAATTGGGAGAGATAGAAATATTGATGCTTTCATAGGACTGTGAAAGGGACCAACAAGTGGAACAAACATTGAATAGTAAATGTAAAGCCATAAAGCTTGTAACTAGTGTCAAAAGCTGCTCCCTAGTGAAGTTTTTTAACAATGAAGGTAAGTGGAAAATTCACCTAATAGCTCTACTTGTAGAAAATTGCAATGGTGTGAAACTAGGATATGGTGAACTCGTTTCCACTATTGCAATGAACCATTATGGATCAAAAATGAATCTCACCATCGGTTTTCACATAGGAGATGTGGGCTATCTTTGGCCCATATCTCAATATTGGATTTAGGAGTTATGTCTCTCATATATGGTTCCACTTGCAAAATACAAATGGAGCTTAGCTAATGACAACACATTTAGAAAAATGCAAGAATTCCATAGACATGTTTTGTGCTATCATGAATCATTCCAATCAGTACGGAATCGAAGTGCTATAATTTTGAATTGTCTTAGGGAACAAATCCTAATTCAATCTTGCGGAAGTAAACCATCTTGAGCACCAACTCAATTCTGAGTTCTTTAGGATACTTGAGACACCAATTCAATCAAAGATGCTAGTCGTTTTTGAGGTAAATTGTCTTCCTCCATTGATACTAGGGAAAATGCTTTTGAAAACCATTCATCTGCAAGTTACAAAGGGAAATGAGATTATGTGATTTGGGAAGAGAATTAAGCTTTGGAAGAGAATTAAGCTTCGGAATATTGCCAATATGCAACCGATAATTTCTAATTCTATCACTTTTATTCTAACATGTGATTTGGAAAGAGAATTAAGCTTCGAAATATTTCCAAAATGCAAGGAATTGAGGAGGCCAAGTGGGCAACCACCATAGCTAGTTCGCAAACAAATGATAGCATTGGAAGTGGAACACAACACATAAACTTCAAAAACAAAACATGTTTCTCACGATCATAAATACCAAGATGTTTAAGCATGAGGTAAGTCATCTCTTGACAATGATGTGAGAGAGACACAAACAACATACCAGTATTCAAGAGAAGTAGCATTCTTCTTTTGCATTCGACAACATTCATTTATTTTACATCCCAAATTTTAGCAACTCGGGATTTCCACCTTCTTTAGGATTGTAAGAAGTTGGCCTCTTGAAAACACATGAGAGGGCATTTAGAAATCTGAAAGAATTCCAGAGACTTTCTATTGCTTGAATTGTGAATCATTCCAATCATAAATACCAAGGTTCTAAGATCAAGTAAGGCATCTCTTAATAATGATGTGAGAGATAAAGACAAGCAGTACACCAGTATTCAAGAGAAGTAGTATTCTTCTTTTGCATTCGACAACAATCATCTACTCTACACCCCAAATTTTAGCAACTTAGGATCTCCACTTTCATTAGGATTGTAGAAAGTTGGCCTCTTGGAAACACATGAGAGGATATTTAGAAATCTAAAAGAATTCCAAAGACTTGTTATTGCTTGAATTGTGAATCATTCCAATCATAAATACCAAAGTGTTCCAAGATCAGGTAAGACATCTCTTGGCAATGATGTGAGAGATAGAGACAGGGAGCATACCAGTATTCAAGAGAAGTAGTATTCTTCTTTTGCATTCGACAACAGTCATCTACTCTACACCCCAAATTTTAGCAACTCAAGATCTCCACCTTCATTAGGATTGCAGGAAGCTGACCTCTTGGAAACATATGAGAGGATATTTAGAAATCTGAAAGAATTCCAGACACTTGTTGCTTGAATTGTGAATCATTCCAATCATAAATACCATGGTGTTTCAAGATTAGGTAAGGCATTTCTTGGCAATGATGTGAAAGATAGAGACAAGCAGCATACTAGCATTTAAGAGAAGTAGTATTCTTCTTTTGCATTCAACAACATTCATCTACTCTACACCCCAAATTTTAGCAACTCAAGATCTCCACCTTCATTAGGATTATAGGAAGCTAGCCTCTTGGAGACACGTGAGAGGACATTTAGAAATTTGAAAGAATTCTAGAGACTTGTTATTGCTTGAATGTGAATTATTCCAATCAGTAACAACCCCAAAGCCCTATATACAATTTTGAACTGTCAACCTTCTTACATTGAATGAAAAACTTGTCCCTAGGAAAAAGGTGTCTTGGGCATACAACCATCAATTATTAGCTCTCAAAGAGGCTTAAAGTTGTGCACCCTCTTGGTAGCTTCTAATTCATTACATCATATAACTTCCAGATATCCAATTGGCATGTCACTACACCTGAATGAAGTAGAAAACATGGTGAATAGGAAGTTAGACAACCTTTCACAAAAAGAATCCTACAAGAATACACCAAGCAGAACTTCTTGTTAACATAAATGAATTCACTTAGTTAAATTATTGCGTTAAAATTTAAATTGGAGAAATAAAAATACTAATGCTTGAGAATAAGTATTGAGAATAAGAGTTACCTTAATGAATGTAAGGATAGGATAGGGTTGAATTGGCTCTGCACCCATTTTTGCAATTTGAATTTATTATGGTTCAAAAATGAGTTTATGATATATCCTCAATTTAGGGGAAGCGAGCAATCTGGGGCCAATCTCTATCATTCTCCTTGAAACATCTTTGATTTCAAAGTTTGATAAAACTTAGAAGACAACCTTTCACTTGGCAAGGAGGACTAGAACAAGGCATCCCTCAATCTCTACAAGTTAAAGAAATGAAGTTTTGAAGACCAAGGGAGGAGGCTAGGTTTCCATATTTGACAATATTTTCATTGAAAGATTAATGAGAGTTGTAGCAAGAAATCCTGTCAAAAGGAAATTGCCTTTAACAATGTACAATATAAAATGAATGAACTAAGTTTTTAGAGAAGTGAATCTTTGGAGGCTCCACAAAAATAAGGGGTTTTAATACTCTTGCAAGTGTATTCATGAAATTGTTTCCTCAAAGGACTCCTGAACCTAGACAATGTACAACACAAAGCTGTTAAAGAGATGTGAGACTCTAAATCTGATGAGGTAGGACTTGAGATCCACATTTTCTTAAGTGAAGAATTCTGATGTTGTAAACACACTAGTAGTTTCTAGATTTAGATACTTCTCTTCAAATATTTGTATAATGTACATCTTCTTTGACATTGCTGCTCCAATAGGATGTCCAATAGGATGTGCAACCTATTTGGGCATACTACATGTACAACAAAAAATTTCATTAAAACAAAAAACTTTTACTAAAACAAAAATATGAAGTTAATGTCTAAGAAGATAAGATTTATATATAGTGAATGAGCATGTTTGATTTTAGCACAAAGGGAAAGACGCCAAAATTTTTAAGAATATCATCACCACAAGTACCTAATTTGCATCATTAAAAATTCCACAAGGATTTGATGGCTAGGCAATAAAATAATTCTAGTAAATGAGTTAAAATCAGCTAAGCTAAGAAAGATTAAATCCAAATAAGCATCAATCATTAAAGAATTAGCCAACTACGAAAGACTTCAAATGACATTTTCTCTGTAATTTCTGTTCCTAATTAGCCTCATGTGATTGTACCAAAATATTATTAATTTTCTTTAAAGGAAGTGGGTGACTCATATCTTTGAAAGGGTGTGAGAAGTGGAAATCCCTCGATCCCTAGTGATTCAAGAGGATAATTCCTATGGCTATTGTTGTCATCATACATCATTCAGCTAGCTATAGACCACAAAATTGAACAATCATGAATATGTAGATGCTTAAATATGGTATGTACTTTATCTAGTGGAAAAGCTTATGAGACTTGGACATCTCGAGATTTCTAGGAATTAAAACAGATACAAGTTGTTGCTTCTTGTTATAATTTATCTGGATTGCAATCATCAAGCACTAACTCCATTCACTACATGTTTTGAGCCTTCAACATAAATTCCATTCTTTCAGCCAAAAAAAAAATCATTAATAACTCATCTGAAAACCATTTTATGTTGCTCAAATTATAAAATGTAGGATGTAACTGACTTCCATCATTGAAAATGAATTGATATAACTTTACAATACTAGTATATTCAGCTTTTGAAATGGTTGAAACTGATCCTGGAATCAAAAATCACATACACAAGTAGATATTTAACAAAAGAGAATCCAAAATCTCTTCAATTGATTAATGTATAAATGAATTAATCAAAATTTTTAGAGATAATTATGGGGAGATGAACCTTGTACCTTTCAGTTTCTTATTCTTCTTGAACAGAGCAATGTGCATCAAGTGTTGAGCACCTAGGAATCTCCCTTCCTCCACAGGCAAAATCTGAACAATGTATCCTTTCTTCATATTCCACTTCCTTGCAAAATTCAAAACATGAAGAAAATATCATCAAAATTAAGACAAAAATAAGTGCATCAACTATCTCAAGAAGAGATATATGCCTACTGCGTACCTTTTGAAGAAGTCCACTTGGTTAGAGCACATTTTACATGGACGCCCAATCACTATAAGCAATTGAACCAAAGGAGAGTTCAAACATCTACAAAATTTGACGAACTCAAGTATCATAAAATACTTCATATGAATTCTAAATGATCTCATATCTAAAAAACATTGGCATAAAATTATTGTTTTTTACCTTACATGTTTCTTCCATGGTCATAATCAAAACTTTGTTTATCATAAGAAATCTTCTATGCTCATCTTGATTACTTACAATGAACACTGAAATGAAAAGAAAAAAAACCACAAAAAATGATGATTAGTTTGGTTTGATAAATTTAGCACGCATAATTTCCTTTTTCTTGCATGAGAAAAGAAAGAGTAAATATATATATATATATATATATATATATATATATATGAATTTAATAATTTTTTAAATTAGCAATTATAAAACTATTTTGGTTCTCATAAAATTTATGAGAAAGTAGAGAAAAAAAATTGTAAACTTTTTCTCTTGTTTGATTGTTTATCGAAAAATTGAGGGAAAAACAAAAATCTATGAGAAATTTATTTAACACTTCTGAGGAACCAAAAATGTTTTAGATGTTGTCAAATTGATAATTTAAACGTGTTTAATTCCAATTAAATGAGTTTAGTAAAACACATGAAATTGTGAATAAAATTATTTAAAAGCATTGAAATTCAAGTCATTAAAGTTGTCCATAAAATTTGGTATATTGAAGCAAGAAAAAAACAAAGCAATTTGAATGACTTGCTAATAAAGCAACTAACTAGAATATGCCCTAGAGTTGTTCAGTGCCCTCTATATAAGAAATAAATAGAGAACACAAAAAAAAAACCAAGAAAAAAAAACAATCAAACGAAAAACAGAGAACACTTCTTACGTTATTTTTTCTTAATTTTTCTGATTTATATACATTTTTGTTGGTTTTCTTTTGACCATAAAAGGTTCGAGCATTGGCATTGTCATGTGTAAATTATTGTGGCTACAAACTTCATTCGTATCCAATTGCACACCTATCCAAACTCTTGATGATGAAGGTATGATTGCATTTACTAGCATTAAATTGCTAAAATTTGTCATCCAAAGTTCCAATTTCTTTTGAACCTTGAAGACTTCATTTGCATTCTTGTAGGAATTAGACGTGGAATCATTTTGCAATGCTTGTGGTCTTGAGACCAGCAGTGATGAATGGGGAAATAAGTTCTTATCAACCAAGCAAACAAACTTCCATTATCCCAAGAAAGTCTTTCCAAGCTACTCTTATGGGTTTGGAACACTTTTAGAGGTAACAATCAATTGGAACTAGTTACTCTTTCAAACTTCTTATTGTACAAATATAGCCTGCATGTGCAACCATTTTTTATCCCATAATTTCAAAAATTTATGACACCTTCTAGTGGTTAGTTTTTCTGGGAATGGAGTAAAGCAATCTATTCACTCCGAGAAATTATCGTAAGAAGAATAGTAGATAACCTCGCAAGACCAAATTTATGTGTGTGCATGGAGGTGCATGTTTTCTGCATCCCAATCATGCAGCGTTGTGTCAAATGGAACAATAGCAGGTGATGATAAGTGGTATTTCTAAAATCTTCTAAGAGTATTCCATATATTGTAATATTGTTTTCTCAAAATTGTCTTTGAGTCTTATGTGTAAATATTAGAGTTGACCTCTTGTAAGCTATCAACTGATGTTGTAACTTAACTTGAAAGGGAAATTCTATAAATTTAGCCTTGGTTTGGCTCTTGGAAAGCAAAGAAAAATTAGGTTAATAGTGAGTTGATTTCTTCCCTTCCCATGGATGTAAGCACATTCTTAAATTATGTTAATTATGTTTTGGTTTATTTTGTTGTTTTCTTGTTTATTGTTCAATTGTCTCCGCATAACAAGTGGTATCAAAGTTGTTTCCAACACAATAGATGATTCCTATGCTAACACAATGTTTGAGGCTAAATGTAAGATGGTAAAAGTTTCTAGAATATTTCTGTATGACAACTGCCAATAAAGGATGTACTTAACAGGAAATTCGTAAGGTGTTACATGGCAAGTTGAACAAGACCAATAGCCAAAGATATCTGAAATATTTGGGGCCATTGATCCAACAATAGCAGAGAATAACACAAGAAGAGACCCTCTAATCACCATTTTTGCTTTTGATTCTTCTCTACAAAGCATCATCTCCTTTATACAAAAAGACAACCCATGGCTAAGCCCACATTATTCTCTACATATCCCAAAAAAACCCTCTAACCCATGGCATGGCGCACTTTTTGGGGGTATTTTTGCTACTAAATTTGTGGTAGTCTCTCAAATACCTAAACTATCCTCCAGATATTAAGGTATGGCCTACTCTTTGAGGTGGTATTAAGGTATGGCCTAAATTTGTTAAGAGAGGTTTTGGTGTGGAAACTAGAGGGCTTTACACACGTTGCATGTATTTTCTTTTGCATGCATTACACGTAGATCGGAGTTTATGCAGTTACTCACTTTTTGTGAGTCCAATAGTACTGTAGTGCCACGTCACCATATGATGGGCTCTTTAGTCTTTTCAAACCCAAAAAAAAAAACTAATACTAAAAGGACTGCTAACTAGCTATGTGGAGGTGAACCTCTATAGCTAGCTTCTTAGAGGGACCATGATCACTTAGGCCAAGAAAGTTTGAGGTGATAATAGGTTTGTGATGCCCTTAGATGTTTTAGACACATGTGTGTTACACTAATGTATGCAACGAGTCTATAACCTTGATTGACAGGTCCGGGTAATCTTTGAAATTCCACTGTGATAGGAAGGTTCCATGTGAACAACAGTTGCACATGGGTTAGTCAATCTTAAGAGACGGGGGAAGCCCGTTTAATAGCACACAATGTGCAAGCTTTGAAAGGCAATCAGGTTAACATTTTTTAATTGGGACATGATAGCGAACAACAACATTAGGTAGTTTGGAGATGTCGTCATATTAATTGTTATCAATATTTTTATTTATTCAATAGAAATTGAGGATTAAAAAAATACCACAAAAATTAGAAAAAACAAAATTAATTACATGGCTTACATTTCAAATATTTAATAAAATATTGTTTGAAAATTGAATATCATACATTATTAAATGGCTGGATTCTCTTCTTTATTTTTTTAATTGTCTCATCCTATTAAATTACTCATCTAATATTAATTTATTTTAAAGGTAAAATTAATTATTTTGTAAAAAAAACTTTTAATTGACCAGAGTTTGTGCCATGCATCTAATATATACTTAAATACTTTTCCATGCTATAATCCTCCAACAAAGGAATGAAATCAAAACTTAAAAATCATTTATATATATAGATATATGTTATTAAGTTTAGGTAGTGAAGCAATTATTGTGAATATAAAATTAATGCCAAAAATTTTGATTGTTCTTTCACGTTCTCCACAACCAAACAAAGGATATAAGAAAAATCAAGAAAGAAATTTAGGGTAGTTTGATTTTTTGTTCTCATCTTGTCGTGAAGTTAATAGAGGAATGCTTGGGTTAGTGCTTGACAGTTAGGTGACACTAGGGTATAATGATTCTTCCAATCAAGTAAATATTATCCGCTTTAATTTCAATGGATCATCATCACTTTAAATTGCATCCACATGGTTAAGAGCAACTCATATGTGTATAATATCATGAATTTCTTCTTATTCAATATGGAATATCAAATTAGGTATCTTTCAATTTTAGGTATTGTATAAGTGTTTCAATTCAAATGACTTGGCTTAATGTATACTCAAAGCCTTTACAAAGGAACGTACATGTAATAAAGTGAAAATTAAACCTTGTCGCCCGTCTATCTCTAGTATGAAACACAACTCCATTAGCGCTTAAACATCTGCAAAAAAAGATATACACCTTTGTTACATTAATTAAAATAAATGATAGAAAAACAGACTCCATATATCCATGTACAATATTTGATTAGATTTGTTATATATATAAAGAGAGAGAGAGAGAGAAAAAGAAAAAAAAACTGCTTAGATTAAGGATCTCATTAATTAATACCTAGAAAATATAAAATAATAAAAAAAGATTAGAAGGTGTGAATTATAAGATAAGACTACATTTTTGAATTAGATTCATCGAAAGATGGCATATTGTATGAACATTTTTACTCTATATATAAAAACTTATATTATGGTTGAGATGTATTAATTTGTCATATTTTTGGACAATTCAAGTAATGAGTAATTACACTAAATTAAATTATTGACCTTATTAATTGATACCTCAACAGTATAAAATAGTAAGAAATGAATAATACAAACTTCATCGAAATATTTTTATAGACATATTGCGTAAATATTCTTATTTAATAAAATTTTATATGTCATTAAATAAATAGAGAATTTTAACATTAATTGCAATGCTAAGTAGAGGAGATCTCATATTTAAGCTGATGATTAAGGCTTATTTGATAAAACTTAATATTTATTACTTAATAACTTAAGTTGACTTTAAGTTAAATTATATTTAAGTTACTCAAAATTTATTATTTAATATTTACTTTAAGTATTAAAGTTATTTGATAAAATTAATTTAAAAATCATTTTAAATTATCAAATTGTCATATTTATCTTCGTTAATTTGATAACTAGATGCAGATAAATGAAACAAAATAAAATTGAGATTAAGAATAAATTAATTACTTTGATTTAACACTTAAAATTAAAAGTAACTTTAAGATATAATATTAAGTTATTTTATCAAATATATTTAATCTATTTAATAATTAAATTAAGTTATTAAGTTAATGAATGATTACCAAACACCCTATAAGACCCAAAAAATCGAATGAGTTTTAATAGTATTCAGGATGGACATGACTAGGTGGCGGTTCAATGCTGATTAATCATAATTCAATCAAGGCAAAATATGTAACAAATACAAGTCAAACTGCACCATCCAAATGGGCGCCAAGAAGTTACATTTGACAAATGCCATTAAACCTCTACAGCTAGCAATTATTTTGATCACAGAAAAAATGGCAAAAAAGTGTGTCGTACTTCATCTTGAAGCCCATTAACTTCATCTTAATTTGATCCAAATTGCAGAAACATGCAAAACTCCATGAATCTATGGTGCTATGGTGGCCTACATTCATATAACTGGGGACACTTTGGTTTACACCACAATGACCCCAAACAGGGTTTGTAGAGGCTTTATCAAGATCACTAGCTTTAAAAGACTAAGGAAAGAAAGATGTTCTCAATGAAAACTTGGAGTCAAATTGCAGATAAAGACCTAAAACTCCCACTCAATGTGTTTTAGGAATTGTTGTTTCATGGGGATAAGCTGCTTGGTTTGTACATGTCTCCTTGGTGATACTTAGAGATTGGCAAAGTATATTCTCCTTTGTGATCTGGTTTGTATATGGGCAGATGAATGTTCATGCCAGGTTCATATATGTTTCTGATATATATCACCCTGGAAGGATCTAGATCAAGGGGATGAGTTTGAAAAGCTTGAGTAGGTTTAAGATGTTCCCAGAATTGGTGAGCATGATATATATCAACATGATATTGCAGAAGACAACAGAGCTTCTGAAATATATCAGGTTCAATAGTAGGAAATCTTATCAGCTGTCACTTATTGTAATCCTATGCTCTCAATATTCATTTGTTGAAGAAGAAGAAAAAATTGCTGTCACACTATTCAATTACCGGAGAATGTTCAATTATAGAAGAAAATAATATTCACTAGACTCTTTCAACTTAATCAACATGCAGAGAAAAGCCGTCGGGTGGCCAATTATTCACATACCAACTTACATACATCGTCTCTCTACCTCTACTTGTTACTCATTAGCCAAGCTTATAGTAATATAAGCTTGGGTTCATCTCTCCATGTCTCTGATGACAACTCCACATGGGGTTCGCCTTCTGGTGATTTTGCATTTGGATTCTGACCCTCTCCAAGTGAAAAGGATCAATATCCTTCTTGCTATCTGGACTGCAAATGGAAGTTAACTGGTGCCAAGAGGATCAAAAGTTGAGCTTACTACCAATGGACAACTTGTTCTCCAGAGGCTAAGAGATGAAGACAAAGACTGGTAATGTGAGCAGCGAAGCAGTGCATGGTGCCATGCTTGGACATGGAAATTGTATACCAGTATATGGGAGAGCTTCAAGCACCCAACTAATACCATATTGCCAACCCAGGGATTGGTGTTGGAGCCTCCTGTGCAGTTGCTATTTTTGAGGACCTGAGGTTTGCAAATGGAACTGGAAGCTGTTGGAGGAAAAGACTACCTCTTTCAAATGGGAGGTTGGATCAAACTGATGTTTCCAGAAGTGCTCTAATCAAGAAGTCCAGTGAACTAACGTCAGGCAGAGGCAACCAAAATAAAGCAATTCTAATACTCTCAGTCCTCTTAGGCCCCTCTGCGTTTTTCTTCTTCGTTTCTCTGGCTGCAATTTCTCTAGTTTTCTACCACTTGAACCTCAAAAATCTGCAGCTTTATCACAGAATCCTGAGTACAAGCGATGGTAGAAGCCTTTGACACTGTCTATAAAGGGATATTACCATCAGGTTCTGGAAATTCTGTTGCTGAAAAGAAGTTGGAGAAGGTGGTGGGAGAAGATGAGAAAGAATTCAAAGCAGAAGTGAATGTGATAGGCCAAACTCACCATAAGAATCAAGGACAGTTGCTGCGTTACTGTCATGAGGGTGAACACTGACTACTGGTGTTTTTTTTTATTTTATTTTTTTATGCACAATGGCTCTTTATCAAGCTTCCTTTCTGGAGGCGCCCAAGGACTTGTGTACCTACATGAAGAATGCAGTAAACAGATCATCCATTGTGACATAAAGCCCTCAGAACATAACTCTTAGATGATTCTTCTACAGCCAAAGTTGCAAACTCGGACTGGGAAAGCTTCTGATAATCAACCAGACTAGAACACTCACAGGCATCAGAGGGACTATGGGGTATATTCAGACAACTCGAGCAGCCTATGTCTCTTATAATAACACGTTATGAAGCATCAGCTCAATGCCAAGGTTCAATCTGCAAAGCAAGGGATTCATCAATGTTTCCTTCAAACTAAATAACAAGGAACAGAAATGGATCATTCTGCATTTTCAGTGGTGTTTGTTATAGCATTTATACAAGAACTCTAGGGGTTTCTATGTATAACTTCATTCCTATTTTGTCAGTGAATATGGTGATGGTGTTATATTATAAATCATAGTGAACTGGTGGAATTTGATCATTTGGCCAACTTTATCCAAAACTGTTTCACGGTTGAGGGGATTGTTGACTTTGCCCTGGGCGAAACAGCAATTTCTTAAGAAGCTGGGTAACGAAGAGTACCATAATTTGGACTGGTTTCAATGGAAACTCTCCTGTTTTTGTGCATGGTATCTTCAGCTTCAGCTTTTCCTATGCTTTTGACTATCCTGAAACTGATCCAAATCTCTTCAATTGATTAAATGTATAAATGAATCCTATTCATTGTTTGGAGTAACAACCAAATTCTGGAAGACTGGGAAAGTTTCAACACTGGAGAGAAAACAAAATGACAAGACCATAAATTCTGGAAGAGGGCTTTGCTTTCTAATCATTACCATAATTTTAGAGCTCAACCCGGGTGAGTAAATTATATTTCAGAATGTTCAGAAGATAATTCTGAAGTGATGAACCTTCTACTCACAGTTTCTTGTTCTTCTTGAACAGAGCAATGAACATCAATAGTTCAGCACCCAGGAATCTCCCCTTCCTTCAATTCCTTTACTGGGAAAACTCTGCCAAAATCATAACAATCTGTCCTCTTCCTTGGAGGAAAAGTCACCTTCCCAATCAAGAAAATCATCAGGATTAATTTGAGCAAAACATCAGAGTATACATCAAGAAAGCCTTGATCAAAATCAAAATACATCAAGAGCTGCCATTTTCTTCTATTTCCTCTTCCCTGAATGGAATGCCTTTTGGACTGAGGTGATCAATGGTAACAGTCTAACACACTCCTTAAGCTCTGATTGAGGTCAACGGGGATTGGCACATTTAATGACTTTTGAAATCATAGCTGTGTGAAGGGAGGCAAACATGAATCTCAGGATAATCAACAAGTCAACAACTATCAATCAGCAAGGAAAAGGAAATACCTTTGGATATTTACAAATCAAAAATTTGAGAGAGTCCAGCTTCTCTGTACAGAAAGGCTTGAGCTTATTCCATGGCCAGGCTTTAGATGGTTCTGAATTACGGATGAGAGGGTTGAGTTTTCTTTTATTCTGCAACAAGATTAAAAACATCAATGAAACACTAAAAGTTTATATATAGAAGCCCTTTAAAGATAAGAACTGGTAAGAAAGCTCACCCATGGTCTAGTAAAACAACATCTGTTAGATAAGTAACCGCCATTCGATTGTCCAGCTAATGCATTTAGATCTAAGATAAGATATGGAAAAATAGTCAAAAATAGCTGAAGACAGTCCAAAAACTCATTTGACTAATAATTTTCTAAAAGCAGTAACATAAAACCTGGATGAAGAATCCACCCCTCTACCTGACACCACTTCAATACCAAATAAAATGTTACGATGACCATTTATGGTCTTAAGAGACAGTGGATGTTGTTTGGGCTCAAGACCTAAGACAAGCCAAAAAACAAGAAGAAAACATCAAAATTGGCACAGAAACAAGTACATCAACTATCTAATAAAGAGATTTATGCATGTAACAAATGCAAATGAAATATGAAACAAGATTTTCATGGATTAAACAAAAATAGATGGCAAAATAGAAGGATAAGGTCACAGACAGGACAATATTAAAAGAAATGATTATTTGTCCCACCTGAAAATCAAGGCATTCAGAACAGTACACATTTGTAAGTAGTCCATGGAAACCAGGGAACATATGCAGATGTTGTATTCTATTGCATAAGGCAAACACTCAATACTTACAAGCATAACCATGCCCAGAAAGCCATGAATCCCTTTTAGTTTTGCTTTTTTACCTATTCCCATCTCTTATGGCCAGAAGTGCCCAGGATGATATAACATCACCAAATAAGTTAGAAACCAGCCCATCCAGCAGGTTGAGTAGCCAGCTTGCCCTCAATCTTCTTTGAGTCAACAAACAGCTGGGCATTATTGCCTCCAATGGAGGGTCTGGAAATATTAGAGCTGGCACCAGGGGTGGCTGTAAAACTCTCTGTTCCAAAACCCCAAGTTTCAGGGCCAGAAGTTGCTTCTGTGGCTGGTTTGTTGTGATGGCCATTTCGGGTCCTAACAGACTTGCTATTGTTGTCTGGGCACCTACCTCAGAGAAAGCCTGCCATGGATTAGAGTCCTGACATGGCTGAAACTGATCCTGAAATTAAAGTGCACATACACAAGTAGATATTTAACAGAAGAGTATCCAAATCTCTTCAATTGATTAATGTGCAAAAGAATTAATCAAAATTTTTAGAGATAATTATAGGGAGATGAACCTTGTACCTCTCAGTTTCTTATTCTTCTTGAACAGAGCAATGAGCATCAAGTGTTGAGCACCCAGCAATCTCCCTTCCTCTACAGGCAAAATCTGAACAATCTATCCTTTCTTCATATTCCACTTCCTTGCAAAAGTCAAAACATGAAGAAAATATCATCAAAATTGAGACAAAAAGAAGTGCATCAACTATCTCAAGAAGAGATTTATGCCTATTGCTTACCTTTTGAAGAAATCCACTTGGTTAGAGCACATTTTACATGGACGCCCAATCAGTGCAAGTTGCTGAACCAAAGGAGAGTTCAAACATCTAGGCTCATCTTGATTATTGTAATGAACACTGAAATGAAAAAAAAAAATGAATTTAATAATTTTTAAAAATGAGCAATTATAAAACTATTTTGGTTCTCATAAAATTTACGGGAAAGTAAAGAAAAAAAAATTGTAAACTTTTTTGTTTTTGTTTGATTGTTTATGGGAAATTTGAGGGGAAAAAAAATCTATGAGGAATTTATTTAACACTTCTTAGGAACCAAAAATGTTTTAGTTGTTATCAAATCGATAATTTAAACATGTTTAATTCCAATTAAATGAGTTTAATCAAACACATGAAATTGTAAATAAAATTATTTAAAAGCATTGAAATTCAAGTCATTAAAGTTGTCCATAAAATTTGGTATATTAAAGCAAGAAAAAAACAAAGCAATTTGAATGACTTGCTAATAAAGCACCTAACTAGAATAAATAAAGCAGCTAACTATATAAGAAATTATAAAATAAAAATAAAAAATAAAAAATAAAATTGCCAAAAAAAAAACAAACAAAATATCCATGGTTCTTACGTTATTTTTTTCTTAATTTTTAAATAGTTATAAATGGTTCATTTAATTTTTGCAAACTACGAAATCAAAATAGAGCATGAAAATGTGTTCAACATTTGTTTCAAGCTTGAAGCTTCAAGAAAAAAGAAAATCTTAAATCAAATAAACAGAAAGAAAAGTTCAAGCGCAAAAGAATTACCTAACTGTGTATTGGCGGAGTGGCACTTTGATTAAAATAGCACTTCATTGATCACTATTTTAGGAATGAGATCTATATAACGCCATTCTTCCCCTTTCTCAAATTGACACCGTTTTTCCAGTAAATGACCTCATTAGAACTACAATAAGTGAAGTGATAATGTCATCTAATTAGTAAACCAAACCAAGTCAATAAACTAGAACTTCCTCTAGTATAAAGGTCTTGATACATTAGATATTGAATTTGTTGGACCTGGCAAGGTAGAAGTAGTAATGCTCATTTTTTATTGTGACAGATTATAGAGAAAATTAGACACTGGGAAAATACCAAGCCAGGAGCCATGTCAAGAGCTGCTTTCTTGTTAAAAATTAAGTCCAATTAGAAAATTACAGTAGCGCGTAAGAGAAATTGAAAGTGGTGTTGAGAAGAGAAAGAGGAAGAATGATGTGTTGGGAATGAGATGTAATACCTTATTTATTAATACACAGGGGATGTGGGCAATCTTGGGCCAATCATCTCCTTCCTCCTTCGAGTACCTTTGTGTTAGATGTGGGCAATCCCGCACATACACTCGTGAAAGGGTGTCAGGCAATAGTCCTTCCGTTGGCAAAATCGATCGGAGCTTAGGGCAACTGTAGATTTCTAGCTCTTCAAGAGAGGTGAGGGTTTGGAGAGACAGGGAGGCTAGGGATTCCAGATTCTGGAATTCTGAAAGGGTAAGGGAGGAGAGAGTTGTAGGAAAAATAATCGAGTGGGGGTCATCCGAAAAGGAAGTTGCATCTGGAAACATGCCACCAATCCAGAGGAGTTTAAGAGAGGTGAGTCTGGAAAGGCCCCATTGGGATAGGGGGGTCTTGATATTCTCAAAGTGAGAGATCTCGAGTGATGTAAGATGAGTGAGGGTGTTGAGGCAATCTGGTAGGGTTTTGAGATTAGGATACCTCTCGATGGTTAAAGATTGAAGTGAATTATTAGTAGAGTGAAACATCTCCTCTGAAATTGACTCGAGGTGTTCACAATCCTCAATGTGAAGTTGCTCAAGGGTGGATGGAAACTTGCCTCTTGGGAAGGATGTGAGAGATGGACATTTACGGATTTCCAAGGCTTGGAGAGCAGCAGCATATGTGGAATCGTAGTGCATTATTCCCTCTGGTAGAGACTCTAGCCTTCTACAATCAATTATACTGAGCCTCTTGAGAGTGGCGGGTAACCCACCTTTCGGTAATCCAATAAGAGAATGACACCTATCTATCAATAAGTCTTCAAGGGCACACATGCCCATCATTCCTTCTGGAAGAGACTTGAGATTTTCACAAAACTCTATCTGTAGTCTCTTAAGGGTGGTGGGTAATTGCCCTTTTGGAAAGCAAATGAGAGATGGACACCTGGATATCACTAGCTCTTCAAGGAGACACAAGTTGTTGCTGTCAGTACTGTCGTTCCTCATCTTCAACATCATGCCATCAGGTAGACTCTTTAGACCTTGACAATTCTCAAGATCAAGATTTCTCAGCATTGGTGGGAAACCTACATCTGGAAATGACGCTAGCTTTGGACAATTGCTGATTGTCAATTCTTCAAGGCATGTTAGACTCTGCCATCCATTTGGAAGCCTCTCTAGTTTAGCACATCTATCTATTTCCAAAGACTGAAGATTGCATCCCAAGGATACAAGTTGGTCACAATCTCTAATCTCAAGAGAATGAGAGTTTTCCGATCCAAAACCATCCTCCCACAAATATACGAGTTCTTCGCATGCCCATACTTTCAAAACCCGAAGCCCTTGCAAAAATTGCACAAATCCTTCATGCAATTTGATAAGCCCTGAAATCCTAGAAATTGTTAACTCGGTGAGTGAGGTGAGGTCATTTCCACTGCTCAAGACCGCCTCATTACATCTTATTACTTGTAATTCCTTCAGCAGTGGAAGTCTTGAACGTGGAGACTCCAATTTTGGACAAAAGACAACAGAGAGCTTTGTAAGAGAAGGTAGGTAAGTGGGTAGTTTCATAATCAATTTGCGGCAACCCTGAATTGTAAGCTCATGGAGACAAGGGAATAATGACTCTGTTGAGGAAGACCAATCCTCCCAGTGCTCCCATTCTGACATGCTATAAAAATGTAGAGACTCTAGTGATGGGAAAAACTTACCTGCAGAAACACGAGTCTCTCCATAAAACTCTGCACCCACTTTTTTTACTACATCCATTCCTTGGATCCTCAACTGTTTGAGCGATGGCAACTGCCCCAAGCATGGTAAAGACGTGCACTTTCTGCAATCTATGAGACGTAGATCCACCATCTTAGAGAACAAGGCACCCCCTATCCAACGTGGGAATTCTGGACCACCATACAACTGAATGCAGAGTTTGTTCAGATTCGAACATGGTTGTAGAGAGTCAAGGACATCCATTTGATTCCTTTCATTCCCTGAACCATCCAACTCAGAACTCCACTGCATTATCAAGCTTTCAAGGTTACGCTTCGAACATGGTTGTAGAGAGTCAAGGACATCCATTTGATTCCTTTCATTCCCTGAACCATCCAACTCAGAACTCCACTGCATTATCAAGCTTTCAAGGTTACGCTTCGATTTTAAATCGGCATCCCTTGCATCTTGAATATTCACCACATTTTCCAATTTCGAAATGCAAAGTTCTCCTCGCAGATGTGACATGTCCTTCAACTCCTTGATTGTCAAACCGTTGTTTTTGTCCACAATGAAATTAGACAATATCCGCAAATCTTTTAGTTTGCCCATTCCTATAGGCATTTCTTGTAATTTTATTGCACCAGCAACGTCAAGATGTCGAAGATTGATTAGGTTACCGATGGTAATAGGCAACTTGATAAGCTCTTTACAACATGATAATTTCAATGTCTGAAGGTAAAAAAGATTACCAATTGAATCGGGTAACCATTTTATACTGGTGTGGGACAAATTAAGGTATCTCAAATGTTTCAACTTACCAAATGAATCTGGTATCTCACTTATCTTGTAATAAGCCAATGAGAGCACCCTTAAGTGCCCTAACCTTGGTATCAATTCTTCAAGCACCTTATCACTTATGAAGGAATGAAGTCCACTAGTTAATTCATCAATCGGCAAAGCTATGAACGTGCGCAAGCGCTCTTTCTTATGAAACGTTTCAAAATTTTTAAAGATATCATAGCGATGACGGATGAATGATGAATGACGAGTATTTTCAGGAACGGAGCGTTGCAAATCATCCAAATGCAAGCATGTGTCTCCAGCAATAGATTTAGCTAGATCGTTGATAAGGTCATGCATAACGAATCGTGATTTATTGCTATTGGACGATTGGAAAAATGACCTTGACAATAGTTCACAAAAATAATCATCACCAAGATCTTCCATTTTCTCATCCTCATTTGATTGTTGAATTAACCCCTCCGCCATCCACAAGAGGATTAGCTCTTCCTTCTTAAACTCATAATCTTGGGGAAATAATGCGCAATAAGTGAAACACCTTTTTAAATGTGAAGGGAGATGATTGTAGCTCAATCTCAAGGCAGGGATGATGTCACATTCCTTGTCTGTGAAATCCCATACTTTGCTGTACAATACTCTTTCCCATTCACACTCACGTAGTTTTTTAGAGCGCAAAAGGCCACCAAGGGCTCTTGCCGCTAAGGGCGAACCTCCACACTTCTCTACAATTCTCCTGCCAATTGATTCCAAATTTGGGTGCTCATCGATATTCATATGTTCAAAAGCATGTGTTTGAAATATCTTCAAACAATCATCATAAGGTAACTGTTTGAGCTCATGTAAGATCTTGTGGCCTCTCATCATGTTTGCAACATTATTATTGCGAGTTGTGACTAGAATTTTGCTTCCCTGTGCTCCCACCCAGAAAGGGGAGCATAGCCTGTCCAACTCATCGTAATCATCATTCCATAAATCATCCAAAACTATCAGAAATTTTTTTCCCTTCAATTCCTTCCTCAAATTTTCTTGAATTTCATGCAAGTCTTGTGAATTACTGCTTTGAGAATTAGTCACCAAGTTGAGAATTGTCTCTGTTATTTTCTTTGCATCGAACTGAACTGAGACAGTAACCCAAGCTTTTTTATCAAAATGCTTGGTTATGGTCTTATCGTCATAGTACACCAGTTTTGCCAGTGTGGTCTTGCCCATCCCACCCATGGCCACAATGGAAACTACAGAAAAATTGGTTTTAGTGGGTTCATTCCTAAGCAGCATACCAATTATAATCTCTTTTTCTGTCCCCCTGCCATAGACCTGAGGTTCATAGACAGTGAATGGCCTTCCACAAGCAGAGTTGGTTATCGCAGCCACCTTTTCTAGACGAAGCTCAGATTTTTGAGCCGAAATATCTCGTAAGCGGCGAGTGATTTCCCACACCTTGGACCTCATGTTAACATTAGGATTGAAAATGCGAAGACAAGTGGAGATGAGCTTGCGTACCTTGCTCGGCCTGCCTTGATGATCAGCTTCTTTGGCCGTGAGCTCCCGTTGCAAAGCTTCGTAGGCGAACTCATCCAAGATGTCCTCCATATCATAAGCCAAATCTTTCAGATTGCCCAGCCACTCTTTCACAGGGCGATCCGTGATCTGCTTGTCCTCCGCGTCATTAAGCTCTTCACGAATATCCGACAATTCTCTCTCCCATTTCTTGAGATCAGAGTACACCTGTTGGCGTGCAAAGTCGAGCAAATCAGTGGAGGCCAACTTGTCAAACAAGAGGCCGATGGCAGCAGAAAGAAGAGCGTCTCCCACAGCCTCCATGGTTGGTTTGTACTTTGTTTGGAGAGAGAGAGAGAGAGAGCAAATCAAGCCGTGGGTAAAAAAGTGAAGCAGAAAGAAGGGAGTCTGCTCTGTGAAGGCTTTAAATATTAGAAACTCATAAAACATTTGTTTTATGAATTTATTATATGCACCCATTTTCATTTTAATTATTTTGAGATGAGTCCTATTCCTCCCGTTGAGAGAGAGAGAGAGAGAGAGAGAGAGAGAGAGAGAGAGAGAGTTATTGCTGTGAGCCGGCATGCAACAACCTTACAGTGTAGCAATTGTTCAATTTTGACAGTGAAGGAGAGAGAGAGAGAGAATTATTGCTGTGAGATGGCATGCAACAACTTTAAAGCGTAGCAATTATTGAATTTTGACCGAAAGAGAGAGAGAAAATTATTGTTGTGGGATGGCATGCAACATCTTTAAAGTGTAGCAGTTATTGAATTTTGACCAATTATGTTAATGGGTTATATCCTCATCCCAAGTTCCCAACCCATCTTGATTACTTCAAAAAAAATTTATTCCGTCCCAAACCTGTACTAGAGTAGAACGGGGTCGGAATTTTTTTAGAAGTTATAGTCATCCTATCTTATTTACTATTTTCTGTTATTTTTATTATTTTAAAATTTTGTTTTTATTAAAATAAATGTAATTTATGAGTAAATAAATTATTTTTCATAAATTTTATATCCTACCTTGATAAAAAATAAATTTACAACTTCAATTTAAATATGTTTAAAGAAGAGAAATGGAAAAAAATAAATTATATTTACTTAATTTTATTTATAAATGAGATGGATTGAGATAATAGTTAGAGTTTGTTTGATAATTATTCTAAAGAATGTTTTTAGTTTAAAAAATAAATAAATTAAGGGTATGTTTGATAATTATTTTCAAAAATAATTTTTGAGAATAGTTGTTTTCTAATATTTTATAGAATAAAAGTCTGTTTAAAAATCTAAAATATTTTTTATTAATTTTTAATATTTTAAAAATAATTTTTATATATGATATTTTATTTTTAATTATTTTATAAATAAATTACATTTAAGTATAAATAAATAAAAATTAAATACATATAAATTAAATTTAGGTTAATATTATGTGGTTGTTTTTAGTGGACCACCAACTATTTTTATATTCCATAGAGAACTTACTTTCAACACCATAGAATCACCCTAATTTTAAATTGAGATATATTATCTTAAATTTTAAATTTTTTAGGGCATGAACTAAATCTATATTTTTTCTTAAGAATTTCTATTTTTTTTATATGGAAGTTTTTACCAATTTTTGTTTTTAAAAACAAAAAAATAAGTACTTAAAGTGTTTTTTATAGTGATTTTAAAAAATATTTTTAATTTTTTTAATATTTAAAAAATAAAAATTTTAGAGATTAAAAAAATTAAAAATAATTTTTAAAATCATTGTAAAGCCCACTATGATATTAATTTCTTCTCATTATATCCTTTCATTAGATGCTTTACATGGTTTTTAATAAATAAAATTATAATTATATTGATGGAGGCCAATTATCTTTGCTTTAGGTGAGAAAGTAGAGATAAGATTGAAATGGGCCCACATATAAAACAAGAATGAAATCAAAAGTAAAGATGGAGATAAGATTGAGGTGGGTGGACCAAATAAAAAGTAGGATATGAATTGACAAAAGCTTCTACACTCTTCCCAAAAAGTAAAAGCAAAGCCTATTAGCGTGTAAAGTGATGAAATTAGTCCTATTCAAGGCCCTACTTGCATATTTGATATTTCTATGAATTTTTATTTATTTATTTTATTAAACTAGTCTAATACGAAGACTTTTAAGTTAAAATTAATTTTTAAAAATGATATTTATTCATTTATTTAATATGATATTGTACACATATTATTAGAATTTTCTAATATGATGCCAAGGACACTTATGATAAGTGTTTTTTTATTTGATTTAGGCAAATACAACTTGATATGATTTTTCAATGACTCGAATTCAACTTTTTTTCTTTTTTAGGGATTTGAATTAATTATAATCAATTTTAAATCAAAGTTGCATCAATCTATTATATATCTAGTTTAAAGTCAATGTACATAACACATATTTAATTTGAATTGACTTATTTAATGATGATACCGATAAACCTAATGATAACTCTAACTTATTTAACTCATATTTGACATAATTAATTTTTTTTCTAATAAGTATATCATAATTAAGTCATAAACAACATATTCAATTAGAATAGTAGCCACATATTATGTCATTCAACATTTAACCCGATTTGATTATTAAACAACATCTAATTATTAAATAGGTTATAATATATTACTTTGTTGATAATTACATTGTGTTTGAGTTTATGTTTTTAACCTTGATTGTTATTCACGTTATATTTGGATTGAGATATTTAGTTGAGTATTTAAACTTTAATGTGACATAAATACAATCCATCTATTGAGATATTAGAAAAGTAATTTTGATCAAAATTAATATTTAATGACTTTAAGTAAATTTTAAATTAAATTATATCAAATTATTAACTTGATTTATTAAAATTATTGTTGATTTTATATTATAATATTAAATTATTTTATCAAAGATACTGAATATTCTTAAGAAATTAAATTTGATTTATCAACATCCTCTAATGTCTTCTCAATTTTTAATATTTATTTGATACACATTTAATAAGAAACAAGTCAAAAAATTTCAATACAAGCAAGAGTTGAAAGAAAGCGGAAAGAAGAGCCTCTAGCTTCCATGAGAGAGAGAGAGAGAGAGAGAGAGAATTATTGCTGAGAGATGGCATGCAACAACTTTAAACTGTAGCAATTATTCAATTATGAGAGAGAGAGAGAGAGAGAGAGAGAGAGAGAAGAACTTTACAGTGTAGCAATTCTGAGAGAGGGAGAGAGAACAACTTTACAGTCTAGCAATTATGAGAGTGAGGGAGCGAGAGTTATTGCTGTGGGATGGGATGCACCAACTTTAAACTGGAGCAATTATTCAATTTTGAAGTGTAGCAATTATTGAATTTTTGACCGAGAGAGAGAGAGAAAATTATTGTTGTGGGTGGCATGCAACATCTTTGAAGTGTAACAGTTTACAGTGCAGCAATTGTTCAATTTTGACAGTGAGGGAGAGAGAGAGAGAGAGAGAGAGAGAGAGAGTTATTGCTGTGAGCTGGCATGCAACAACTTTAAACTGTAGCAATTTTGACCAATTATGTTAATGGGGTTATATCCTCATCCAAAGTTCCCAACCCATCTTCGTTACTTCAACAAATTTTTATCCCGTTCTAGAGTAGAACGGGGTCGGAATTTTTTTAGAAGTTATAGTCATCCTCTCTTATTTATGAGTAAATAAATTATTTTTCATAAATTTTACATCCTATCTTGATAAAAAGTAAATTCGCAACTTCAATTTAAATACGTTTAAAGAGGAAAAATGGAAAAAGATATTAAATTATTTTTACTTAATTTTATTTATAAATGAGATGGATTGAGATAATACTTCAAATTTGTTTGACAATTATTTTAAAAAATATTTTTGAAAAAAATAAATTAAGGATATGTATGGTAACTATTTTCAAAAATAGTTTTTGAGAATAGTTGTTTTTTAATATTTTGTATAATAAAAGTTTATTTGAAAACCTAAAATATTTTTGACCAATTTTTAATATTTTTAAATATATTTTAAAAATAATTTTTATATCTAATATTTTATTTTTAATCATTCTATGTTTATATATATTATTTTTAAAAACAATCATTAAAAAATAAATAAATAAAGTAAAAAAACAACTAAAATATGTTATTTAAAAGTACCCTGTTTTTTGTTCTTAATAATAGAAAATGGAAAACAATTTTTTATTATCAAATGTGTTTTCTTGATTTTTTATTCAGAGGAACAAAAAACTATTCTTGAAAATAGTTGCTAAACAAGCATAAGGTGTTAGACAAAATTTTAAAAAAAACTTCTCCAAATCTAAAAAATCATTTATACTATTTTTTTTAGAAAATCACTTATAGTGTTTTCTAAAAAATTATTTGATAGATAATTTTCTTAAAAACACTTCAAGTAAAAATACCGTCAAACACATTATTAATATTATTTAATCCAACCTTGGAGTTAAAAAATGATTTATCAAATCCAACCTCGATCGGTTTAAACTCTCCCAAACCCATTCCCATTTGTAATATCTGGTTTTGAAAAATAAAAATAAAAACATAATTATGGACCCCGCATTTCGACTCATGCATTTTCCACTCGATGGCGAGCTCGATTTTTGTTTAAAAAATGATTCTATTGTTTGAAAAAATGACTTGGAGTCGCCACTTATTTTTGTTTTATTTTTTTTAAAAAGGGTAAACAAAATAAGAAAGAAAACCCTAAGTGTGACTCCTCATTTTGGAAAAGGTAATCTACGAAAGACCGGATCGGACTTGGGGGTCAGATTACTTACCAGGAAGGTACGGTAAAGACCATAGCACCCCTCTAAGTCCCTAAAGTCGGGTCTGTACTAATAAAATGAAGCTGACATGTCAATCAGTAGGAAAATCAATGGATACTCAAATTAATCATGCACATATGAGAATCAAAACACTCAATAAAGAATGATCGAAGTGGGAATGGACATACCTTGGCATCAAACGATCAATGCGCTATCAAGAGAGCGGGTTAGTGCATAATTAAGAAATAATCTCATGCATGTCAGAGACTAGGATGTATGATAATCCAATCAAACAATCAATCAATCAATCATAAAGTCACCCATGTTAGGCCCCCACCAAAACATGTTTATTTAGTATGACTTAATGTCACAGATTCCATTATTCTGGAATTATGAAAAATTTATTCATGCTTATTGAAATCAAGAGGAGCAGAAGATCGTTTGAAAACCAGAACGGAATTAAAACTATTCGAGAGAAAACTGGATTTTTGGAAATTTATTTGAAAAATTGGAATCTCGAAGATTACTGGAAAATTGAAATTTTAGAGTTTATTTGAAGATCAGACTTTTAGAGATTAAATGTGAGAATGTGAATTTTAGAAATTAAATTTGAACGAGATTGGAATTTTGAAAATAATTTGAGAGTTTGGGATTTTAAACGAGTGGGTAAGTGGATGAGTGAATAAGTAAAGGAATGAAATAATAACAATGGTGAAATAATAAAGATTAGGTAAATAATTACAAAAGATGGAATTTTAGAGATTGAGGATGTGAATTTAAAGATTGAAAACTTAAGAATTTATTTAGAGATGAGATCTTTGGTATGTGAATAACTAAATAGGTAAATGAATGGGATAACGTTAATAACGAGAATAATCATTAAACGACGGTATACGAACAGTGAAGCTTTTGAGATTGGAAATTAGATTTGGAAGTCGGGTTCTGAAGAATTAAACTTTAGCGATTATAATAAATAAATAAATATGGAATAATAATGCTAATTAACAAAAATAATACTTAAACGAATAATAAAAAAATGCGCAGTGGGATTTTTTATATTGAAAATTAAATTAGGAAGTTGGATTCTTGAAAAATTGGACTTTGAATAAATAAATAAATATAGGATGATAATTCTGTTTAAGGAAAATAACATTTAAACGAATAAAAAAGAATAGTGAAATTTTTAGGGTTGAAAATTAAGTTCAATGATTGAGATTTTTTAAAAGAGATAAACAAGTATAGAGTTTTTAATTGACGAAAATAACATTTAGACGAATAATGGAATTTTTAGGATTGAAAAATTAAGTTAGGCCATTGGATTTTTTAATGATTAGACTTTGAATGAATAAATAAATATGAGACAATAATTCTAATTAACAAAAGTGTCATTTAGGAGGATAGTGGAATTTTTAGGACTTGAAAAATGAAATTAGGGCATTGGATTTTTGAAGGATTGGATTTTAAATAAATAAACTAATATAGGATAATAATACTAACTAACGAAAATAACATTTAAAAGAAGAAAAAAGAATAGTGGAATTTTTATGATTGAAAATTAAATTAGGACATCAGATTTTTGAAGGGTTGGATTTTAAATAAATAAATAAATATGGGATACTAATTCTAATTAAAGAAAATAACATTTAGACGAATAGTGAAACTTTTAGGATTGAAAGTTAAATTATGACATTGGATTTTTTTGAAGGATTGGATTTTTAATAAATAAACTAATATAGGATAATAATATTAATTAACGAAAATAACACTTAAACGAATAAAAAAAGAATAGTGGAATTTTTAGGGTTTGAAAATTAAGTTAGGACATCGGATTTCTGAAGGGTTGAATTTTAAATAAGTAAATAAATATGGGATACTAATTCTAATTAAAGAAAATAACATTTAGATGAATAGTGGAACTTTTAGGATTGAAAGTTAAATTATGACATTGGATTTTTAATAAATAAACTAATATAGGATAATAATACTAATTAATGAAAATAACACTCAAACGAATAAAAAGAATAGTGGAATTTTTAGGGTTGAAAATTAAGTTAGGACATCGGATTTTTGAAGGGTTGGATTTTAAATAAGTATATAAATATGGGATACTAATTCGAATTAAAGAAAATAACATTTAGACGAATAGTAGAATTTTTAGAATTGAAAAATTAAATTAAAATATGGAATTTTTGAAGGATTAGACTTTAAATAACTAGATAAATATGGGATTATAATTCTAATTGATGAAAATAAGATTTAGATGAATTGTAGAATTTTTAGGATTGAAAGATTAAATTAAAACATGGAATTTTTTAAGGATTAGACTTTAAATAACTAGATAAAAACGAGATTATAATTCTAATTGATGAAAATAAGATTTAAACGAATTATTAAAAAAATTAAATTAAGGCATGAAGGTAAATATGGGAGGATAATTCTAATTGATGAAAATAAGATTTAAACGAATTGTGAAATTTTTAGAATTGTAAAATTAAATTAAAACATGGAATTTTTGAAGGATTAGACTTTAAATAACTAGATAAATACGAGATTATAATTCTAATTGATGAAAATAAGATTTAGATGAATTGTAAAATTTTTAAGATTGAAAGATTAAATTAAAACATGAAATTTTTGAAGGATTAGACTTCAAATAACTAGATAAATACGAGATTATAATTCTAATGGATGAAAATAAGATTTAGATGAATTGTAGTATTTTTAGGATTGAAGGATTAAATTAAGACATAGGATTTTTGAAAAATTACTTAAGGACCTTTGTTTTGAAAATAGAATGTAAAGTTTAGAATGTAGTAAATTTATCGAGACCAACATAAGTTAATTTATACAAAAATTTTATTTATATGGTGATTAGACATAACTAAAGAAGGGAGAGATAAGATATGAATTATTTTAAATTTTGAAAAGGATATTCAACATGAATAATTTGTCTTTTAATTGCCTTTAAGTTGAGTTAACTAAATTGGTAAAAATGAAATAAGATAAAAAAAATAAAAAATGGATGAACAAATTAATAAATTAATAAAAAATGGATCTACTCAAAAGATTTTTATTATTAATAAATTAATAAATTAATAAACTTTGAAAGAAATTAGAATTGAAAATTATTTGAGAAGTAGAAACTATGAAAATTAAATAATAAAAATTGGAAATCTTGGAAATCATTCGAAGGATAAATGAATAAAATGATAATAATAATGATAATAATAAGTAAGTAATGAAATAAATGCGAGAATTGGAATATTGGAAACTGAAAATTAAGTTCAAAAATTGGAAAATTAGAATTTCAGAAAATTAAATTTGAAAATCGGAATTTTGAATAATTATTTAAAGACAGAATATTTTAAATAAATGAATAATTGAATAAATAAATGAATGGAATAACGAAAATAATAACGATTGGATAAATAATTACGAAGATGAGAATTTTGAAAATTGGAAATTGAACTTAGGGATTGAAAATTTAAAGAATTATTTAGGGATGAAATTTTAAATAAATGAACAAGTGAATGAATAAATGAATAGAATAACGAAAATAATAAAGGGGATAAATAAGTGTGAAAAGTAGAATTTTAGAAATTGGAAATTGAATTTAGGGATTGGAAATTTAAAGAATTATTTAAGGATGAAATTTTAAATAAATGAATAAGTGAATAAATAAATGAATAGAATATTAATAATGATGAAATAACATAGATTAGGTAAATAATTGCGAAAAATAGAATTTTAGAGATTGAAGATTGAATTTAGAGATTGAAAATTTGAGAAATTATTTAAAGATGAGATTTTAAATATATGAATAAGTGAATAAATAAATGAATGAGATAAAAATAATAACAACAAAAATAATCATTAAATAACTGAATGTGAATAGTGGAATTTTTAAGATTGGAAATTACATTTGGAAAAAGGAATTTTGAAAAATTGAACTTTAATGATTGGAATTTTTAAAATAAATAAATAAATGAAATAGTAATAATAACAATGAAAGTAATATTTAAACGAATGAACGTAAATAGTAGAATTTTTGGAAATTTGAAAAATTGTTTAAAGATAGAATTTTTAGTTAAAATAAATAAACAAATAAATGGAATAATGATAATAATAACGAAAATAATACTTAAATGAATGAACGTGAATAGTGGAATTTTCGAAATTGGAAATTAAATTTGGAAGACAGAATTTTGAAAAATTGTTTAAAGATGGAATTTTTAAAATAAATAAATAAATGGAATAATAGTAATAACGAGAATTGAATTTAGAAATTGGAAAATTGAAGAATTATTTAGAGATGGAATGTTGGGAAATTAAATTTCGAAAGTTGAAAATCCGAAAAATTATTTTAAGGATGGAATGTCGGAAAATTAAAATTTGAAAACTGGAAACCGAAAAATTATTTTGAGGATGGAATGTCGGAAAATTAAATTTCAAAAACTGGAAACCCGAAAAATTAATTTTAAGGATGAAATGTCGGAAAATTAAATTTCGAAAACTGGAAACCCAAAAAGTTATTTTGAGGAGGGAATGTCGGAAATTAAATTTCGAAAATTGGAAACCCGAAAAATTAATTTTAAGGATGGAATGTCGGAAAATTAAATTTCAAAAATTGGAAACCTGAAAAATTATTTTAAGGATGGAATGTTGGAAAATTAAATTTCGAAAATTGGAAACCCAAAAAATTATTTTGAGGATGGAATATCGGAAAATTAAATTTCAAAAGTTGGAAACAAGAAAAATTATTTTAAGGATGGAATGTCGGAAAATTAAATTTCGAAAACTGGAAACCCGAAAAATTAACTTTAAGGATGAAATATCGAAAAATTAAATTTTGAAAACTAGAAACCCGAAAAGTTATTTTGAGGATGGAATGTTGAAAAATTAAATTTCGAAAATTGGAAACCCGAAAAATTAATTTTAAGGATAGAATGTCGAAAAATTAAATTTCGGAAATTGGAATCTTAAAAAAAAAGTGTTTTGATATCAAAATGTGAAGAAATAGTAAAAAGAATTATGGATTGTGGTGATCATCATGTGCACGTCTCCGGTATAATGGCTATAAACCCATTTTATATATTCTTTTCCACCACCACCACCACCATAACCATTAAGAGCCATGCATGGATATCTATCACTCCCACCACAAACCCATTTTTATTTTGCATATTCACCATGACTTCCAGCTCATAACCCAGCCGGCGCTGTAGAGACTTCTCATTGCTCTGCCCGTTTGTTTCATTTCCATTGGTAATACTTGAGTTTTCATGCGCTGAAGGCTTGTGAGTTTCTAGCAACTCTTTTAGCCTCTTGGCGGCCATAGTGGCTGAACCCGTGTGCGTACGAGCTCGGGATAGAATGGATGATGGGAAAACTGTGTGAGGGTTGCATCCTCTATCCTTACCATGGCATGCAGAGGCCGCCGAGTATGGAAGGCACCAAGGTAGGCAGCAAGCATGTGCGGGCTGCACATTACATGAGAAGGAACGGGAAGAAATTCAAGTGAATGAAGCAGTGAGAGTGACAGACTTGAAGGTCGAGCCAAAAATGGGTATTAGTGAGAAAAATGAGTGATGAGTAAGGGGTGTGAGAGAAATTAGTTGGATGGTATGACGAAAGATTTAAAGAGGATGGTGAGATGAAGGCATGAGCTTGGTGGATGGGTAATGATGCATGGTGAGAGAAGTAGTTGTGACGGGTATTGAAAAATGGAAGTGGTGAGCATGGACGGTGATAGATGTAGTTGGGGGGATGGTTTGGCTTGAGAAAATGGGCAGAATATGAAGGCGTTTGGCTTGGGATTGGAATTCGATGGAGAATGGATTTTATGGGAAAGGTTTGGGAAGGATGCTAATGGGTCGTGTACATGAACTGCAGTCACGTGGGAGGATATGGAATAGGCAAATGTTAGGAACAGGGGAAGACCAGAAAAACAGAGCACAAGGGATAGGAACAAAATAATCCCATACAAGCCGCGTTTCATATCCGGATCAATGGGCTTAGGTGAGGGTGAGCGCAATCAAACGAGTATCAAATGGAAGACAAAACATGATTGCATGTATTTTCATGAGGAAGCTTAAACAGGACCAAGTTAACATTCAACAAAAACCAAATAAATGAGGAACATGAACATGCTATAATTCCACAAAACCAACCTGAAGGTCAGCCAAAATATACCTGTAGCACTTGATGTCTATTCCCAATCAACAAATAGCACTCAACAATCAGCAGAGAAAAGAAAAGAAAAGCATGCCAGTTGGAATGAGTTAGAAACCCATAATAATCATACCTGAAAAACAATCCTCCCCAAGAAGCCGTGTCGGATTTCTAGCTGTTCCACTAGTTCCCTCTTTTTCCCTCTAGCTGCCTTTTCCTCAAGTCACCTCAAAATCACAACCCTCAAGCAACCTGCAACCCTTTCCTTTTTCAGATTCTTCTTTTCTTTTCACTCTCAGCACCTACTATATCCTTCTTCCATCGGCTTCCTCTGTTTCTCTCGAACAGCTCTAAGGAAAAAAAAAACTCCTCCCTCTTCCTTAGCTTCCCCTCCAAGCTATACTCTAAATATCTCTTCTCTGTTTCCATCTTCTCCCGCAAGCCACCACCTGCTCCACTGTGCACCATTCCGCCAATGCGTCACCCTCCAAACCACCACCATGGGCGAGCCATGCAGCTGGTTCTCAGCATAAGGAGGTCCCCCTCCAAAAATGCAAGGAAAAGAAAAGAAAACAACTCTGCTCGAGCCCTCACCACACGTCCCATGCTTCTCGTGTGTCTCCAGAAAGAGGTCCCTCCCCCCTACTTCAAAAAAATGAAAGAATTCCACTCTCCCGAGTGGTCCTAAAATAAAAGAAAAGCTATCCATTTTTTTGAGGGGTCTACAACTTTATTATTACATTTTATTTTTTGTTTGATGCTTTAAATAATTTTTATTAAATAAAATTATAATTATATTGGTGGAGGGCTAATTAACTTTGTTTTTAAGCGAGAAAGACAGTGATAAGGTTGAAGTGGGTTTAAAAAAATGAAATAAAAGAATGAAAAAAAGAAAAAGAAAAAGAAGATAGAGATAAGATTGAGGTGAGTCCGTAATTAAAAAAAAAATGAAGAGTAGGAGAAAAAGTGACAAAAGCTTTTGCTTTCTTCCAAAAAAGTAAAAACAAAGGTTAATGACATCATGTTATCAAACTCTATACAAGACCCTACTTGAATATTTCTATGATAAAATGAAATCATTTTTTTGAACCCAAAAATCCAAATCCAACTCATTTATCTATATACTTTATTGGCATGGAATGGGAAAAGTTATAAAGTGAAAGAAAATTTGATCATATGAGAGATTTTCCAAAGTTGGAGCCAATTCAATGCTTAGTGGGTATAACAAAAAAAAAATGTGGAAATTAAAGTGAAACAGCCAAATTTTTAAGGTTTGAGGGGATGTCACTGCACCTTCCAAATAACTGTCTAAGAATGTGAGATGTCATTGCATTGAAAATTGATATTAAATCTCATAAAGTAACTATAAGAATTGCTTTACTTAAGTAATAAATATATCTTGCTTTTTCATAAAGTTTATGACCCTAAGTGAATAAAATTTTTAGAGTGGGATGAATGCATTTCACGTGAGTCATGTCCTAGATATATTTTTAGAATTTTCTAGCAAGATATTAAGAGAAACTTTATGGTGAGTGTTTTTTTTTCTAGTTAAGGTGGGTACAATTCGATGTCATTCGTAAACATAATTCAAACCCAATATATTTTTTAGGTGTTTGAATTGAATAGATTTGTATTTAATTTAAATTCATGTGAATATATATAATTCATTTAATAAATAAATTATTTTTAAATTAACTCAGATAACCTACATTTGACTCGAATTAACTTATTTAAAAATGGTATTGATTAACCTAATAATAACTTTAATTTATTGAACTCATATTTAACTCATTTAAGATTTGTTTTTCAAGTAGTATGCCATAATTGGGTTATTATATAATATTAGAACATTAAGGATATTATTTCATTCAACATTTAACTTGATTTGATTATTAAACATTATCTTATTATTAAATTGGTTAAACAGGTTATGATGTATCACCTGGTTAATAATTATATAGTGTTTGAGTTTATATTTTTAATTCTGATTGTTATTTATGTCATGTTTGGATTGAGTTGTTTCGTGGAGTATCTATACAAGACAAACACAATCCACCAACATATTAATAAAAAATTACGAGATATTAGGAGAGTAATTTTGGTAAAAGTTAATATTTAATGATTTAAGATGATTTTAAATAAAATTATATTTAAATGGTCAAGTCATATCAAATCATTAACTTAATTTATCAAAATCATTTTTGATTTTATATTATAGTATTAAGTTATTTTAATGATCATACTTAATATACTTAAGAACATAAATTTAGTCTTATCAACATTCTCTAAGGTCTTCTCAATTTTTAATATTTATTTGATACATATTTAAAAGCAAACAAGTCAAAATATATTATCTCAAAATTTCTAATTCATACTCGTACAAGATTTTAAAATTCATTAATTAATTTGAAAGAAATTTGTTTTGGAACATGCAAGTGATGGACATATCACATATCTTAAATTTTTAACTAAAAAACCTCATAACAAAATAATTTGATGAATGTTTTTAAGTTTAAAAAACTTAGAACCATTTCACAATGATTTTGGGAAGTTAGAAATGTTTCCAAATGCTTGAAAATGTTTTAATAACGAAAATTAAACATTTGATAAAAATTAAAGTTCACATTCTAAGTAATTGATAGTGCTTCTTATAATTTTTTCTTTCTTTTCATTATATATATATATATATATATATATATATATATATATATTAGACATTGAAAAGGTTTCACCAATTAAATGGTGTCACATATACATTTTTTGTATAACATGAATTGAAAAATTTTCATCAATTAGGTGGTGTCACACATATATTTTTGTCTCATAGTTAATACCATTGTACCTTGGCCACATTTGTTTATACCTTTGTTTAATGATTAAGATCTCACTACATATATTTAATGGTTTACATCTAGACTTCGTCAGGTACCACTACAAAACCTTAGTATTATATATACATATACATCATACTAACTAGTTTTTTTTTTTTTATCAAAACACTTACAATAGAAATGCTACAAATTAGAAGTGTTTTTATCAAAATAGTTTCCAAACCAACCATAATATTTGCATTAGCTTTAACATATAATATCTTTTACTTTAGTTGTTGATATAGCTACATATAAGACCAACCATTCATATGATAATTATTATGGATCTTATTTTAATTTGATAAAAATATCTACCCAAGCATTACGCAAATAGGGATGACAATGGGGTGAAATATAGACAAGTCATTCCTATCCCAACCTCACTCCATTTATTCAAAATAATTCTCATTCTCGTCTCATTGAAGAAATTAAATGGAATGAGGTAGGTATGAGAATTTCCTGTACCCACCCCACCTACCTCTTTTAATTTCTTTTTGAAAATTTTTAATTTTTTTAAAATTATTTTTAAATTTGTTTAAATACATTAAAATAAATATATTTTATAAATAATTTAAATTTTAAAATTTTTTTATAACTTATTATTATTATTTTATTATTATTATTATTATTATTATTATTATTATTATTATTATTATCATTATCATTATTAAAAATAGGAAAATAACAATTTATATCTAATTGAGGCAGGACAAGGTAATATCTAAATATACCCCAAACTTGTCTCGAGTTTTAAAAAAATTCTCAAAAATGCTTTTAACTCGTTTATTTAAATTTCAAATCCATCCCATTAGGGATGGGGTGAAAACCCGTCTCATTGTCATCTCTATATGCAAGTCATAAATATATAATAAGAAAAATAATAATAAAATTAGTATCTATTTAGATAAACTTCTTGTTTTTTGTTTTTAAAATCAGAAAATAATAATAACTTTTATATAAGATATAAGGATACTTATATTTAAAAAAAAAATAGTTTTAAAAATCATTTAAAAATTTAAGGTATTAAAAAAATTTTACTAAACCAAATTTTAAAAAATTTTAATGTGATTTTTAAACATATGACATAAATTTATATTTTTTTGTATAACATGTTCTACTTTCATATAGAAATTCTAATTTAAAAAAAAAATAATAGATGTATTAAATGGACACTTTAGCTTCTTATTTTTTTAGTGGTTCACCTTGCCCCTTAGATAAGAAGATTATGAAAATTTTCAATAATTATGAAAAAGATAAAAGTGAAAGACTTTTGACAAAATTATGTGTGAGATGGTGTGCATCAACCTTAATTTGGACAATTATGTTAATGGGAAGATGTTATCCTCATCTCAATCACTAGCTTTAAATTGTAGTACTTATTGTATTTTGGATAATTATGTTAACGGTCATGTCATCCTTGTCTCAACTCATGTTGATAATTTAAGTTATAAGTTATAGTCACCATGTCTTATTTAAACTTTTATACTATTTTTTATTATTTTTAAATATAAATCTTATTAAAATTAATATAATTTAAGAGTTAATAAATTAATTTTTATGAATTTTATATTAGCATTGATAAAAATTATATTTTCAATTTTATTTTAAACATGTTCAAAAGGGGGAAAACGAAAAAAGAAACTAAATTATTTTTATTGAATTTTATAAATAAAAATGATTTAATTTTAATTTTTATTTAATTTTATAAAAAAATTCTCAAATATATCCCTAATTTGTTTGAACTGGTCCTAAATCCTTCAATAGTTGTCATCTCTAATTTTGACCATATAAAAATTAAACCAAAATATAAGAAGGTTGAGGAATATCAAATATAAAGAGAGGTTGAAAAAATTTATAATGCTTAGAGGTTTTTTTCTTACAAATAGAACTTGTTTGGTCATGTGATTTAAAAATAGTGCATTTTTTTTTTTTTAAAATAAAAAACTGTTTTTAAAATTTTCTAACAATGTTTGACCATTGTTATCTGGAAGCAATTTTTAAAAATAAGGTGAAATAAAGAACAATTTTTCGAGAACAAATATAAATTGTTTTTATTGATTTTTAAAAACAAAAGGAAAATATGAGCCCATTTGACCATATTTTCTTAAACTTGTTTTTACACACTTTTTTTTTTTTAAAAAAAACTTTTTAGATTAAAAACATTTTTTAGAATCACTACCAAAATGATTTTAAGTATTATCTCACTTCACCTCATTTATATATAAAATTAAGTAAAAATAATTTAATTTCCTTTTCCATTTACCCTTTTTAATCATATTTAAAATAAAGTTACAAATTTACTTTTTATTAAGATAGAATATAAAATTTATGAAAAATAATTTATTTACTCATAAATTACATTTATTTTAATAAAAATTAATATTTTTTTTAAAAAAAAAAGCAAAAACAAAAGGTGAATTGAAGTAGTAAAGCTCGTTCGTAAAAGAAAATAAAGAGGAAAATTAGAAAATAATAATAATAATAATAATAATATAAAATAAATTTAAAATTCATAATTTATTTTTATATTTTATTTAAATCTTATTTTATTTATAAAGATTAAATGAATCTAAAAATACACAAACTTTTAATTAATTTTAATTATATATAACTTAAAGTAAAACTAAATATTTCATTAACATTTTTTCGTAATACTCTTGAACAATCAAACATAACTTAAAGCACTAAAAAAGTATTTATAAAAAATTTCAGTTTGATTGTGATAAATGTTAAATTATTAATTTTCTTAAAAGTTTAAACTTATAAGATTTGAGTTAGTCCCCTCCCTAACATACGATCTCATTTCATAGAATTGCAAATGACAAGACGGGAGAGATACCAAATAATTGTTACAGCTTATGATGCAGAGCCAGGAGCCCCAGTTGGACCAGAGCATCCAGAGATTCCACATCCATAGCATCTAAAGGAGTCACAGCTAGTTGAAATACCTGCTGACATGAGAGCACCTGCCTTTGAAGTGCCCTCTACAGGACTTATGCTTGAGGTTGCACCCTCTGCTCCTCCTGCCACACCAGGGACTCCGCCAGTTGTACCAGCTACATCAGAGCCTCCTCCTCCATTTGAGTCTAGGATAGCCATATCCATTTCCAAGTTCAGAGGCCTATGTCACACTTTGCAGACATTGATCACTTCTAGCTCAGAGCATCCTGACTCAACAGATGACAGCCATACGTGCCCATCAGGATCAGCTTATCGCCACCTATACCCAGCATACTGCCATCCTTAGGCAGATACAACAGCATCTGGGAGGTACCACTTTCTCTCTATAATTTCAATCGCTCTTGCCACATTGAAGACAATGTTTAGCTTGGTTGAGGGGAAGAGAGTTGAGGAAGGAAGTTTTTATTTTAAATGCTAAGTTATTTTGGTAATTTAGTTGTTAATGCTTAATTTTAAAAAAAAATTCTAGTTTTTATTCTACTCTCCATGGTTATTAAGGAAAAATTCTCAAAATAAAATGAGAGAAATTGAATTTTTGTTTTTCACTTGACTTAGAGTTTGTATTATGCTTACTAAAGTTGATAAATTGTTGAAATTTCTATTGAATTCAACCTTAGTTCTTCCACTTTAAGCTATTCACACATTGTGCATAATAGGTTCCAAGTATAAGATGAAAAACTATTTCCCTCTTGACTTAGGAAAATTTTAGACTTGGTACCTTTGACCTCAATTAATAGTGTTGGGACACCTTATAAAAGGCCAATGAGCCTTTGGAAAAAAAAGAAGAAAGAAAAATGTTTGCTTACCTTGAAACTTGAGCAAGGTTTGAGGGATATATGGTGAAAATCTTTAAAACCTGGTGCCCTAAGCCTTAATTGGTTGGAAGTTACCGACCTCAATGCTCGTTACAAGGGTGAATAGGTGGAGTTTAACATACTGTAGGTGCTTGGGTATTAAAAATTCATTCTCAAGTCTGGGGTAAAATCCGAGGAGTTAGTGGTTGAAAGATCCTTAAAGCTTGATGCCCTAAACCTTAATTGGTTGGGAGTCATTGATGGACCCCCATTACATGGAAAATTTAGAAAATGATACCTTTAAGCCTTGTACTCTTACAATGAAAAAAATTCTGAAACAAAAGGGTGCGTTCTTAGCCTATTGAATTTTGTCAGTTTGCTAAGTGTTGAAAAAGAACTAGGTTGGGGGGAGAGATTAGTTTAGCATACTATATTCAGAAACTATCAAGTAACACTTAGATTTTTGTGGAAGAGTAAGGATTGGACCTTTGAAAGTGGAAACAATTTTAAAGCTTCAATTTGCATAATGTCTTCTCTTTATGAATTGTGATTAGGCAAGGTATTTGATAACTCTTGTTGAAATTTGAGTTTTATATCTTTAATGTTCCATGTGAGAGTTAGATCATCATGCCACTTAAAATTTTTTTGAAGTGATCAGTATGATTTTGTAAATTATATTACTGTTTGTTTTACTTTTTCTCCCCTTCATTGCTAAGGAACTAGCAATATGTCGGTTGTGGGGAGTGATTACTACTCAAAAAGTGTTATTTTGTAGCTTGTAATTAACTCTTTTAAACATCTTTGAATAATAGTTATTACCTTTTAACTCAATTGGCATGTTAAGGACCCTTGTAATCGTTTTTAATCAAATTGTGTTAAGTTTTGGTGTTTTTGATAGTATTTTGATCACCAAAGCAATCCAAGATTGAGGAGAGTTATATAGAATCCATGTAAAATCAATTGAAAGCTCATTTACATGAAGAATCCAAGCTTTGAAGCTTCATAGTCATTTGCCAAAAGCAAATCATGAATACAAGGAGGGAAAGAAAAGAGAGAAATCTAACATGAAGAATTCAAGAGGACAGAAACTGTTGGACATATTTAGAGCACTTTCTAGAGTCCATTTCATGCGTACTATATGTTGTTTCGAAGCTCAGGAAGTCAGGAATCCAACGCTTTAAACAGTACATGAATTGGAGTTGAAATGAAAAAGTTATAGCCATTGGAAGCCAATCATACCAAGCTAAAGGCCAATTTCGCAGCTGCGAAATCAACCTTTGGCTGCGAAATCACAAGGTGCTCGCTGCGAAATCAACATTTGGCTACGAAATGGAGACCTTCAGCTTGCGAAATTTCACAGCCCATCTTGCATGCCTACGAAATCCACCTGAGTGCTTCCAGATATTTGCGACCGACTCTTTTAGATTTTTTCTTTAGATATTTGTTGTTTAAATCCCCATTTTCTCCTTGTAATCCACCAATCATAGGATTCCTTAGTTAATAAGTAAGAATAAAGGGTGAATAACCTCATATATATAGTTTGTAATTTTCTTTACAAAATCGTCTTGGGAGCTTGTTCTCAGAGACAACCGTGTGTATAGTTTTGAAGGAAGTAATATACAGAGCTTTGCTCTGCCTTACATACTCACTTTGATTGTATTTTTCTTACTAGCCAAACAAGCTATAAAGATGTTTTCTCAGAGAATGAGTGGCTAGACTTTTTGTCTCTTGGAGTTAAGGGAGCTGGGTAAGGTGCCGAATGCAAGAATTGGAAGTTTTGTTGTTTCAGCTGTTAATGAAGAGAAAGTGTGACCCGTTAATGGTTTTTATCTTTTTAGTAAACTTAAAACGCCGTTAAATCACCTAGGCCAACACTTGGTAAGACAAGTGATCTCCGTCCATTGAGATACACTAGTTTATCTCTTGCGAGCCTTTGGGAGGTGGTTTAAAGGTAGGATTTTCTAGAATGGCCAACACTTGGTAAACTTTTGGACTCTAAGAAGACATCCATTAGTTATCTCTTGCGAGCTTGAGAAGGGAAATCCAAGGTTAAGGATCACCTTGAATGACCAATACTAGGTGAGAGGTATGAACCATTGCACGATGAATCAGTGAGAGGGATTTAGTGTTGGAATCCATAAAAGGGAAACATCTGTACCACACCGGTTAGAGAAATAACTATATGTTAATTCTCCAATGCGAGGAAAAGATTCAAGTGACCGAAACTCTGTTTTTGTATTAGGAACCTAACCCCAGTGATCCTAAAACTCCAAGAAACGCTTTTCTTTATTAGTAATTTTAGTTACTATTATTTTTTGTTAGCTTAAAACCAATCATTTTTCAACCAAAGATTATGTTTTCTTTTAAAGCTAACCTTGAAATGAAAAAACATCAATTCAACTTTGAATTAATGTCAATAGTAAGTTGAAAACCCTTCCCAGTGAACGATCTTAGAGCCACTATGCTATACTAGCTGAGGCTATCCTAGTACATGGTGATATAGGTTATAAATTTTGTTGGTTACTCCTGTCTGAGGACCAAAATCAAGGTACACCAGCTAGGCACGAAAGTCACATGGTATATTGATGCACACAGTTTGTGGCACGACAGTTTGATGAAATTATAGAAGTGTAGCACTCATGGGCATATCATGTGAACCTTATTCAATGTGGCATTGACAGTTGGTTTATATTTACATGGGTGTAATGTCGCACCAGTATCCTCTAATGAACCTTGGATTCTTTTTTCTTTGTTTCTTCTTCTCTTGGTCAAGCCAAACAATTTGTCTTCATGACTTTCTCCTATTACAAAAAAGCAGCATCTTGTGTTCTCCATCTCTTCATCCCTTTGTCAAGACACAACAATTTGATGCATCTTTGCATTAGGTTGCTTTCTCTCCTTCCCCTCTTCTTTCTCTTCGTCTCATTGCTTAGTTTTGGCTACTCTGTTTCTTTTGATCATTATGGTAGAGCATCCTTGCAAGATGTACAAGAAATATGTTGTGGTGCATTATCCCCTTCTCTACCACTTGAAATCTGTTTTCCATGATCATTAATACCAAGATGTTTAAGCATCAAGTAAGGCATCTCTTGACAATTATGCGAGAAATAAGAGACAAGCAACATACCGGTATTCAAGAGAAGTGATGTTCTACATTTACATTTGACAACATGCATTTAGTTTGAACTCCAAATTTGGGCAACTCAAAATCTCCACCTTCATTAGGATTGCAGAAAGTTAGCTTCTTGGAAAAATGTGGAAATGAGGCATTTAGAAATTTGAAAGAATCACAATGGCTTGTTGCTACTTCTGAATAATTCCAAGCAGTAACAACTCCAAAGATATATATATATAAATCTGTCCCTGGGAAAGAGATCGATGTTTCTTAGGCATGCAACCATCTCTCTTAACAAACTCAGGGTTCTACTATTGTGTCACGTTTGAAAGCAATTTAATCTATGTTAGAAGTTTTTTTTTAAATTTATTCCATTTTTCTTTTAGTTTTGAAACTTACAATTATACATTGTAAGGTTTCAAGTTTATCTAGAGATATAAAAAGTTGGAGTCGATGTCTTAGTGGTAGGTTTCATAAGAAATGTAGTTATTCTATGAATATAACTTTGGATTCTAATTTTTTAACTTTCTAATATTGTAGCTCTTTAGTAGGTCTCATAGAAAATGAAAGTTGTGGAAAAGTATAATATGGACTCAATTTTTTATTTATGAGGTGTTGTTACAACACCATTAAGTAATTACCTAAAAATGATATGTCGTTGCATTGAAAGTAATATTAAATTTAATGGAGAGATATCTAAATAAAAATATCACCTAATTTTTAAAACAATATTATGATCTTACTATTATGTCATGCTAGAAAACAATTTAGTTATTTTGTGTTAGCATTTTTTTTGTACATTATATTTTTCTTTTTGTTTTGAAGCTTGCAATTGCAAATTGTAAGGTTTCAAGTTCTTTCGAAAATATGAATAGTCGAAGTCAATGTCTTAGTGATAGCCAGTAGGTTTCATAAGAAAAGGAATTATTCTATGAATATACCTTTGAATTCCAATTTTTGAACTTTCTAATATCTTAGTTCATAGTGGGTCCCATAGAAAATAAAAGTTGTGGAAAAGTATAATGTGGACTCAATTTTGACTTATGAAGTGATGCTACAACACCTTCAAGTAATTACATTGAAAATAATATTAAATTTAATGGAGATATATCAAACAAAATTATCACCCATTTTTAAAACAATATTATGATCTTGCTATTGTTTTACGTTCAAAAGCAATTTAATTATGTTGTGTCAGAATTTTTTTTTTTTATTATTTTTTATTCCATTTTTCTTTTAGTTTTGAAGCCTGCAATTGTATAATTTTTGAACTTTCTAATACTATAGCTCATTGGTAGGTCTCATAGAAAATGAAAGTTATGAATAAGTATAATGTTGACTCAAGTTTTGATTTATGAGGTGATGTTACAACATTGTCAAGTAATTACCTTGAAAATAATAGGTCATTGCATTGAAAGTAATATTAAATTTAATGGAGAGATATCTAATAAAAATATCACCTAATTTTTAAAATAATGTTATGATCTTATTATTGTGTCACGTCGGAAAGCAATTTAATTTAGCATTTTTTAATATATCCCATTTTTCTTTTAGTGTTGAAGCTGGCAATATCTCAGTGGTAGCTAGTAGGTTTCATAAGAAAAGAAATTATACTATTAATATACCTTTGGATTTCAATTTTTGAACATTTCTAATGTCTTACTTCATTAGTGCATCTCATAGAAAATGAAAGTTACAAAGTATAATGTGGACTGAATTTTTTACTTCCTTCAAGTAGTTACTTGAAAGTGATATATTATTGTATTTTAAAATAACATTAAATTTGATGGAGAGATAATTAACAAAATATCACTCATCTTTTAAAACAATATCATTATCAAGTTGGAAAGAAATTTATGTTGGTGTTAGAATGTTTTTATAATTTATTTATTTATTGTTTGCAGACGGTAAGGTTTCAAGTTCCTTTAAAAATGTGAACAATAATTAAGAATTAGAAATTTTGAAACATTAAATGTATGGTTAAAGCTATGCTTAGATGGTTGAAATTGCTTTAAAAAAAAAAGTTCAAATTTTATTTGATTATCTTAAAAAAATATGAAAAATAAATAAATATAATGAAAATTGTTTAGAGTTTTATATTCTTTTTAATATTCGTCCTTTACAGAAAAGATTAAAATTAAACAAATAAATTTTTATGAGTTTGTGAAATATATTAAAACTAGAGTTTATTTTTTGTTTTTTCTTTCCTTTCGTAATTTTTCTTCCCAATCTTTCCCACTTCGTCCAAACTTTCCAAGATCTAAACTTTGTACATGTTCTCTTCTTTTCAATTAAAAATTTTTAAATTTTCAAATTCAAATTCCAAGACAAGCTAATAAAACCCTAAAATTAATATTAAATACTAAGTGAATTAAGTCAAGTTGGTAGCTAAATTGAATCTAATCCGAATTACTTAACCTAAACTCAAGTCAAACTCATTTTTATAAGCTGAAGTTAGGTTTAAATTAACTAGGTTATACTTTTGGTTCAATTGAATTGATTAGACTCTATGGATCATAATTAGGGTTTGCAAGGTTGAGTTAGATTGAACCTATTCATAATTTTTTTTTGTTTAACTTCTTTTATATCATAATTTAAATAATAAATATGATAATATTAATTAAAAATAATAACAAAAGAAAAGAATCACCTTGGAATCACTCTAATTTCAAATTGAGGTTTCCTACCTCAAAATTTTAAATTTAAAAAAAAAAAAAATTTAAGTGCATAAACTAAATCTATAGTTTTTTTTTCGTAGGACTTTTTATATTCCATATAAAAGTTTTTACATAGAGACAAGTAATAAATATATCTTGTTTTTTCAATAAGTTTATGACCCTGATTGGATACAAACATTATAGTGGGACGAATGCATCTTCACTAGAGTTATGTCTTGACTCCTAACATAATTTTAGAATTTTTAAGGAAAACGACAAGGAAACCTTATGATAAGTGCCTTTTATTTAGGTATGGTGGGTAAAGTGATACCATTTGTTAGTTGTTTTATTTATTTATTTATTTTTTTTATGGATTTAATTGAATATAATTTGTGTTTGATTCAAATTTGAGATGATCTATATAATTTATTTAATAAATGAATTGTCTTTTTGGTTAATTTGCATAATACGACTCAAATTGACTTATTTAATAATTATATTGATTGATCAAATTATATTTTTAACTTATTTAACTCATCTAAAATTTGATTTTTGATAAGTCATAATTGAGTTATAAACATGTTAGGTTAGGACGTTAATCATATAATATCATACAATATTTAATTTGATTTGATTATTAAATATAATGAAAATTATGAAAATTTTCATGGATGAACTTCTCGTATGAGAAAACTATGAAAAAGATAAAAAGTACTAGAGGTGGAAAATAAGACTTTAGAAAAAATTATTAGTGTGAGATAACATACACCAACTTTAAAGTGTAGCAATTATTGTATTTTGGACAACCATGCTAATGGGGTCATGTTATCTTCATGCCGACTACAACTTTAAAATTTAGCAATTATTGTACTTTCGATAGCTATGTTAATGGGACCATGTCAACCCCATCCAACCCATCTTGATTACTTAAGTCTTAAGTTATACCCATCCTATACTATTTAAAATTTTCTATTTCCTTTTTATTATTCTAAACCTTAATTTTATTAAAATAAATATAATTTATGACTAAATAAATTGGTTTTCATAAATTTTACATTTTTATTTGATAAAAAGTAAATTTGTAATTTTATTTTAAACATGTTCAAAAAGGGGAAATGGGAAAAAAAAAAAAACTAAAGACTCTTTTTATTATGATTTTTGAAAATTATTTTTAAAAATTGTTTTTTATTCTTTAATTGAAAAATAAAATTTAAAAACAAGTTTCAGAAAATATGATCAAAGATCTCATATTTTCCTTTTGTTTTTAAAAACTGGTGAAAACAACACCTACTTGTTTTTCTAAAAATTGTTATTTATTTAATTTTATTTTTAAAAATTGTTTCAAGAGAACAACCAAATGAGGTGTTAGAAAATTTTTTAAACAGATATTTGTTTTAAAGAAACAGCTTTATATAATTATGTCTCATCATTATACATAAATGAGGTGGAGCAGGACAATACTCAACCTCCTACCAAAACCAAGCCGAGTTTAAAAAAGAATACTTCAATCCTTCCCTCATATTTTTTAAACCTCTCATAAGCCCATCCCTAGTTGTCAACTCTAACTTTTACTATAAAAATAAATAAATAAATAAATAATCTTTCGTATACCATAAAAAAAAAAAGGAAACTGTAGTATTAAATAAACATTCTTCTTTCAAGAATCATCTTCTTTTTTTAATTATATATCTTATAACTACAAATATTTTCAAATTACATTTTTGGTTTGTTTCTAAACATTTACCACTATCAATGGAAGCATTACACGCTAAAAATACATTTATGAGAATTAATTCCATAAATTCTATTTATCAAGTTTTTATTTGCTTTTTTATACTATAATCTTCATAATTGTGTGATTCATATTTCTAAAGCAAACTAACAAACCTATTACGTGTAATCTAATAAGTTACATTTCTACATTTTTTCATCATTACACACTTATGTTCTCGAGATATAATCTCTCATTGCTAGGTTTCATAAGAAAATGAATTATTCTATGAAAATGACTTTGGATTCCAAAATTTGAACTTTGTAATGCCTTATCTCAGTGGTGGGTCTCATAGAAAATGAAAGTTGTGGAAAAATAAAATGTGCACATAATTTCTAATAAACTTGGACTTTTGGCTTCAAGCACCCTTTATAATCTTCAAGAGATACCCCACTCTTGAACAACCTCTCAAGTGATACCCCACACTTGAGAATCTTCCTCTCAAAGATATACAAATAATTGATCTCACAAAATCCTAGTACAAAAACTTTAAGCTCAAATGATACAAGAAAACTAGAATTGAAATGTACACTAATGATATGCAAGTTTTAGAACAATGGTGCACTCAAAACACTCTTCCAAGACTCAAATATATTCAAGAAAGGTTTGGGAAGGTTTAGTTCCTGAACAATGAAGATTTGAAACCTTTTTATAGAGGAAAAAAACCAAACAGCCATTGGGGGTTTGACCAATTGAGCTGGGGGTCGACCAGTTGACTAGCCGTTAGCATTTAATGCTTGGCATGTGACCATTAGACCTTAACTAGACCTTGATCGGACCTCGACCGGTTGAGGTGTGGGTCGACTGGTTCCTCATCCGGTTGAACAACCATTCTAGAAGAGAGAAAAGGTTGTTTGCACCCGTCAATCGGTTGAGCTAGCGGTTGACCGATTATTGTTCACACCCTTGACTAGTTGAACTGGGGGTCAACCTACTCCTAGACCGGTTGAGCTGGCGGTCGACCGGTTCCTCATCCAGTTTAACCGATTGAGCCGTTTTTGGCTCAAGAACCAACTTTTTCAACTTAAAACCTTTTAAACAAGTTTGAAAAACATTTAACACAAGGTTTTAGTTGAAAACATGAAATCATCCAATTTTAAAATATTTAAAGCAAAACAACTCTTGGATGATTTTGGTGCATAAGTAAAAAATGTAATACATGAAAATCCTAGTGCACCAACAACCTTACAAAGAGATATTATAAAGCTTGAGTCTTGAAAAACACTTCTCTTTGAGGTGGTCTTCTTCTTCATGATTTCTTCTTGGCTTGATTTGTCTTTGTGATTGCCAATTTGGAAATCGTTTTGCCTAATCACACTTAAAATATAATTATTAATTCTAAACCTTTTTTTGTTATCATCAAAATCGAGATTAATCAAATATTGGTTTCACAAATATAACAAACTATATATATATATCAATTTAAAAATAAAAATAAAAATAAAATATATATTTTTTACTTCTTATATAATTTTTTAGAGTTTGTCTTAATATTTTATTATTTTTTACTTGATCGATATTTTGTGTCAAAATATCCATCAATATATCTCCTATATATTTGATATATCCGTAAAATCGAAGTACTGATATATTTGTAATTATCGATATTTTCATCATTGAGTTCATTGCATGGTCTCTGTGTTCTATTATTTACTGGAAATGCTTCTCATTATATGTTTTCAAATGTATTGGTTTCTACTAACTATGATATATGCAAAGACGTTAGCTGAGGAGGCTTCTTGGAAGTTTGCAAAAGTGAATGGGATTGACATGGTTACAATACATCCAAGGTGGGTGATTGGTCGTCTCTTACAGCCTACTCTTAATCTAAGTGTGGAGGAAGTTCTGAAGCTACTAAAAGGTACCCTTCAGCAATTGATGAGAATCTCTATTTTATGTTGATCTTTCTACTTCAATATCAATTTATACTCATAATAAGTAGATAAAATGCAATTAAAAAATCAACATTATTTTCTATTTTTAAATTATAAATAAAAAAATTATATTAATAATTCAAAAACTATTTTGGAAAATACTTTCTAAAAAAATGTTCATAAATAAAAATTATCTTTTACATTTTAGAAGTAAAAAATTTAATGATTAAAACACTATTTAAAATAAATATATTCACTATTTTCTTTTCTTTTATACTAAAAAGTATTTTAATATTTTTTTTACTATTATAAAATAAAAGGTTTAATTTTTTTTTGTTAAATTTTCTTCCTTCCTTATTTTAATAACTTTTTGAATATGGCTTTTAGTAATAAGTTATATAAAATGTTGCTAAGGATTTTCTTTTAATGATTTGAATTAATTGAAAATTTATCAAAATAAGAAAAAGAAAAAGAAAGAAAGATGATGGATGGAGAGTTTTTATTTTAAATATTCAATTAAATTTTTTTCCTATGACCAAATTTTAGAAATGAATTATATTAATACAGAGTAGAAATTGAAATTTTCTTATATAAAATGGTTGAAAGATATATTTACTCATTTTATATGAAAATAAGTAGTTAAAAATTATATAGTTATGTTTGACTTTGGTTTAAAAATATTTTTCTAGTTTTTATTTTTTAAACTAATTTTTATTTTCTATATTGTCTCTTTTTAAAAATACGTTTGATTACAAAATGAAAACTATTTTTAAAAATAAAAATTAAAAGCCTTATTTAGTTCTATTGTTTTATAAGAAAATAATAAAAAGAATTAAATTTCATTTATTGATTCTTCTTTTTTATTTTTTCTATTAGTTGTTTTAATAATAAAATAAAAAATATATAATATGTTCAAAATTAAACAAAGGAATTGACCAATTGTGTAATTTTTTCACAAAAATATAATATATTCACAAAAAAAATCAAATTTAAGTTTTTCGCAATTTTCTCAACCAAACTACAGGAATCATGTTTAATACACCTATAGGCACGCATTCACTACATGATATGGAATTTGCGTAATTATACAAGGGTATTCACTAACTGTACAAGGGGTATACAAGACTACCTTTTATAAAAGATTTCAATTGATTTTGAACCACCTTTTTATTTTCCTTGTCACCCAAAGATTGCATACTCATGTCATGCACTTTATTTAATTTTTACATGAAAATTTCAATACTTTCCCCAATATTGATGTTTGGGGAAAAAAAATTTGATCCTGAATGATCTACCCTTTTCTCAAGTAAATTATTAGAAACATGGTTGATACACTTATGTGGACACATGACTTAGGAGGAATATGGAATTTGTACCACTGTATAATGGTATTACACTAACTGTACAAAGAAAATGTACTAAGTGTACAAGGGTGCACAAGGCTACCTTTTGTGAAAGATTTCAATCAATTATGAACTATTCCTTTATTTTTCTTATCACCGACGAATTGTACACCTATGTTATGCACTTTATTTAATTCCCACATGGAAATTCCACTTACTTTCCCCAGTAACGATGTTTGGGGAAAAAAATTTGACTTATGTCATCCACTATTTTCTTAACCAAACCATTGGAAACATGGTTAACATACCTATGTAAACACATAATTTAGGAGGGATATGAAATTTGTGCCACTATACAAAGGTGTTATATTAATTGCACAAGTGAAATGCACTAAGTGTACAAGAGTGTACAAAACTACCATTTGTGAAAGATTTCAATCGATTCTGAACCACTTCTTTATTTTCCTTGTCACCCACGGATTGTACACCTTATGTCATGCACTTTATTTAATTCCCACATGAAAATTCCAATACTTTCCCCAGTAATGATGTTTGGGGAAATTTTTTTAACCCTAAGTCATCCATTATTTTCTCAATTAAACCATTGGAAACATGGTTAAACACATCTACGTGGACATATAACTTAGTAGAGATATGAAATTTGTGTCATTGTATAAGAGTATTATACTAACTGTACAAAAGAAATATACTAAGTGAACAAGGGTGTACAAGATTACCCTTTGTGAAATATTTCAATTAATTCTGAACAACTTTTTTATTTTCCTTGTCACATAAGGATTGTACACTTATGTCAGACACTTTATTTAACTCCCATATCAAAATTCCAATACTTTCGCAATAATGATGTTTAGGAAAAAAAATTTGACCCTAAGTCATCCACCATTTTCTCAATCAAACCATTGAAAACATGATTAACATACCTACATAGACACATAACTTAAGAGAGATATGTACTTTATTTGCGTAACTGTACAAGGATATTATACTAATTGTACAAGGGAAATGTGTCAAATGTATAAAACTCTTAATAGGTTTGTATGATTTTTAAACAATTTGGGCTTGACATTAAGACGATTATCAATAGTTTTTTTTTACCAAACTATGTCATTAATACTTTCCCTACAAAAATTAACACATAGGAAATAAAATTAAAATCAATCATGTTTGAATTGTTCATTATAAGTAAACTAAATGAAATATATATTTTTACTATTTTGCCCTAATAAACATAATTTTATTGTTATTAGTACAGATTAAAAAATCCTATTTAAATGGAATTAAAAATAAACAAAAATGATTTTTGTAACATTTTTATTTTTTAAAACCATTAATTTAAATTATGAAATTAGTTTTAAAATAAATAAAGTTTAAGTGGTTAAATCATATCAAATCATTAACTTGATTTATCAAAATAATTTTATATTTTATATTATAATATTAAGTTATTTTATCAAATATACTTAATATACTTAACAACTTAAATTTATGTGGTGTTTGGTTTTTGGTTGAATAAAAAAAAACCAAAATATGTGATTTTTTTATTTAATTAAAAATAATCTATTGATGTCAACTGGCATAACTAAATTGAACATATTAATTACAAGTTTACTTTAGTTATGTTGATTGACATCAATATTATTTTTAGCTTAATAAAACAAAGTCAATTTGATTTTTTCTATTCAACTAAAAAACAAATACCGCCTTAATCTTATCAACATCCTCTAAGTTCTTCTCAAATTTTAATATTTATTTGATACATATTTAATAAGAAACAAGTCAAAATGTTTTATCTCAAAATTTCTAATTCAAACTCCTACTAGATTTAAAATTCGTTAATTAATTTGAAACAAATTTGTTTTGGATAATACAATTGATGGAGATAGTACATATCTTAAATTTCTAACTGAAAAAAGCCTCATAACAAAATAATTTGATGAATATTTTAAGTTTAAAAGATTAGAACCATTTCACAATGATTTTGGAAAGTTAGAAATGTTTCCAAATGCTTGAAAATGTTTTTATAACACAAACTAGACATTTTATAAAAACTAAAGTTCACATTCTATGTAATTGATAATGCCTCACATAATTTTTTTTTTCTTTTGGTTATACATATATATAGGGTGAACATACTTTTTAAGTAGGTATAAAAAAGTTCTACCAATTAGGTGGGTGAGTATATATTTTTAAGTTTCATAATTTGTGCCTTTGTACCTTCACTCTATTTGTTTATACCTTTGTTCAACAATGTAAATCACACCATATATATTCAATGGTCAAAATCTTAACTTCGGTTAATATCACTACACTATCTTAGTATTTTTTTTCTCTCTCTCTCTCTCTATATATAACACTAACTACTTTTCTATGAAAACATTTACAATAGAAATGCTACATATTAGAAGTGTTTTTATCAAAATAATTTCTAAACCAACCTTAATATTTGTATTAGCTTTAGTTGATATGGCTACTTGATAAACCCAACCATTCATATGATAATTATTCTAGATCTTACTTTAATTTGATAAAAATATCCACCCAAGCATCACACAAATCATAAATATACTCCATGTCTATTTGGATAAACTTGTTGTTTTCTGTTGTTATGTTTTTAAAATATGGAGGGATATAAGAATTCTTAGAGAATTATATTAAAAATAAAATAATAGTTTTAAAAATCATTTAAAAATTTAAGGTATTATACTATTTTTTTATTATTTTTAAACTTAAATTTTATTCAAATAAATATCATTTATGAGTCAATAAATTAGATTTCGTAAATTTAATATTTAGTATTTATAAATATAAAATTTTCAATTTTATTTTAAACATGTTCCAAAAGGGGGAAAACCAAAAAGGAAACTAAATTATTTTTATTTAATTTTATAAAAAAAATTCTCAAATATATCCTTAATTTGTTTAAACTTGTCCTAAATCCATCCATAATTGTCATCTCTAATTTTGACCATATAAAAATTAAACCAAAATATAAAAAGGTTGAGGAACATCAAATATAAAGAGAGGTTGAAAAATTTTATAATGCTTGGAGGTATTTTTCTTACAAACAGAGTCTGTTTGATCGTATGATTTAAAAACGGTTTTCTGTTTTTAAAAATAGAAAACTATTTTTAAAAATTTACAACACTGTTTGGCCATTGTTATCTGGAAGCAATTTATAAAAACAAAGTGAAATAGAGAACAATTTTTAGAGAACAAGTATAAGTTGTTTTCATCTGTTTTTAAAAACAAAAGGAAAATATGGGTCAATTTGACCATATTTTCTTGAACTTGTTTTTTTTAAAATATTTTTTAGATTAAAAATGTTTTTTAAAATCACTACCAAAAGGATTTTAAGTATTATCTCAATCCACCTCATTTATATATAAAATTAAGTAAAAATAATTTACTTTCCTTTTCCATTCCCCCTCTTTAATCATATTTAAAATAAAGTTACAAATTTACTTTTTATCAAGATAGAATATAAAATCTATAAAAATAATTTATTTAATCATAAATTATATTTATTTAATAAAAATTAAATTTAAAAATGATAAAAATAACAGAAAATATATTTAAATAAGATAGGATGACTATAACTTCTAAAAAAATTCCTTGACCCCATCCTACTCTGGTACAGGTTTGGGTCGGAATAAAAATTTGTTGAAGTAATCAAGATGGGTTGGGAACTTGGGATGAGGATATGACCCCTTTCACATAATTCGTCAAAATTCAATAATTGCTAAACTTTAAAGTTGTTGCATGCCATCTCACAGCAATAATTTTGTAGGAGGTCTTTCCACCTCCACTTCTATTTGCTTCATTAATTTGTTTACACATTGCTTTGCTTTCTACCTCTCTCTCTCTCTCTCTCTCTCTCTCTCTCAACAAACCCCTCCTTACTTGTTTAATCTCTTCCAAAAACAAATAAAAACAATTAATTCTAACTATTCAAAAGTTAAAAGTTAATATTATAAATGTAAACTTAAATGCAAGCATATAAAATATATATCATATCAAACTCTAAATCTAAATCATTAATATATTTATCAAGTCCAAATTATTAAATAAAAATAAAAATATATAAAATGGGGTATAAAAAAATAAAACTAAAGCATACAACAAAAAAATGATATTTAGGTACAAATAAATAAAAATTGGATATAAATTAATAAAATCTAAATCAAAGTGTTAGAAAATCATGTACATAGGATTTCATAATTCTAGTTTAATGAACCAAAAATAGATGTACAAAACTCATCTTGAGATATTATGATAGAAATCACCTTACATATATTGTTTGCAACGCTGCATCACTTTAGTAGCACCTTGTCACCTTGTATCGGTATTAACCCCTTGTATCTTCCCTCTCTTTACTCTCTCATTCTTAATCTTTGTATAAATGATAGGAAATGAGAGAGGGACCAAGAGCTAAGGCCATTTTCTTTATTTGTACCTTTGTTTCCTTAGTTTCTTCCTCTCTTGGTCAAGCCAAACTGTTCGGTTTCTCCATTTCTTCTTCACCCCACTGCATTTTGGGTTCTCCCTATAACGGAAGCATCCTTAAATCAAGAAAATCCCTCAAATCAAGCAACAAAAATGACTATAGATTTTTAGCTTTCATTCAAGGATGTAACAATCCTTATTTTCCTTGTAATCGATAGCCTTAATTCTAGGAAACTTACTTAGAATTGCTCTTGTTAATGTGTATTTATTTTTTCTCATACAATCTCTTGTTATGGTGTAATATTTTTCAAACAGAGCAGTAATACATTATTGAGAAATTCTCAAACTCCATCATGGTATTAGAGCAGCCTTCCTCTCACGAGAACTCGATCCCCAATTCTGAAAACACCCACCACCCGATTTCCACTCCACCATCCCCAACCAATATTCCTATCATTGCTCTCAACATCTCTGCTCAAATAAATGAAAAACTCACACCATCAACCTTCCCTCAATGGCGTGCCCAGTTTGAATCCCTCCTAATTGGCTACAATCTACTTGATTATGTCACGGGTGACAATCCTCCTCCTCCTCCGAGTGATTCCTCCGCTACCAATCCATAGAATACCCACTGGATAAGACAAGATAAACTTATCCCCAGTGCCATTTTGGCATCCACCACCTCCACAATCACCCCATTCATTTCCGTTACACAAACATCACAACAGGCATGGCAAAAATTGCATACCATGTATGCGAGCAAATCTCGTACTCGGGCCATGCAATTGAAGGAGGAACTCACAATGATTAAGAAAAGGAATCAGACAGTTCAAGAATACCTGCACATTGTCAAGGCTCTTGTTGACAAAATCTCCCTCATCGATCATCTCATTGCAGATGATGATCTCACCTTGTACATTCTCAATGGACTGAGCAGTGATTTTCGAGAAATCGCGACACCTATATGAGAAAGGGAAAAACCACTCGCGTTTGAAGAATTGCATGATCTGCTCGTAGGCCATGATGCCTACCTCCGACGCCTTGAAACCACCACACAACAACTGGTTGCATCGGCCAACTACTCCAATCGGCATCCTGCTTCTTCATCAGACGGCCAACACTCTAAAGCTAACTTCAATGGGCAACACAAATACACTCTAAAGTGCCAAATCTATGATGAACTGGGCCACATTGCAAGACATTGTCCACGTCTGCGCTTTGTTGAGCCCACTGCCAATTATGTTGCCACTTCACCTGCAACAAACCCAAAATGGCTTATTGATTCTGGAGCTTCACACAACATTACTGGTGATTTAGCCAATTTATCTATTCACTTTGAGTACAACGACACTGATGAAGTTGTCATAGGTGACGGTTCAGGTTGCATGTCTCACACGTTGGCTCATTGGTTCTCAAATCACCCACACACACTTTTCATTTAAATGATACTCTTTATGTTCCTAATATTCACAAAAATCTCATTTCTGTCCATCACTCCACCACACAAAACAATGTTTTTGTTGAATTTCATCCCTTGTTTTTCCTTGTTAAGGACAAGATCATGGGGGCGGTTCTACTCAAAGGTGCATGTGAAAATGGCGTTTACACTCTCCCAGATTTACTGGTGCAAGATTCTCAAAAAATGGTTGCCAATGTGCATGAACGGACCTCAATCAATGGGTGGCACAAGCGTCTTGGACATCCCTCTAAAAAAATAGGTCATCACCTTGTTAAGAATTTTTATCTTCCAATAATACAAAAAGAACATAGTTCTCATTTTTGTACCTCTTGTTCTATTACTAAAGCGCACAAACAACCATTTCGGACCAATAGCCTTCAAAGCCATGCACCTCTTGATTTAATTTATACTGATGTTTGGGGTCCCTCAAATACAATTGGTCTTGATGGATCACGGTATTATTTGATTTTGGTTGATCATTTTACAAAGTATATTTGGTTTTATCTAATGGAAACCAAATCTCAACTAAGCATGATATTTCCTCAATTTAAACATCTCATTGAAAATCAATTTCAATCAAAAATCAAAAGTATCTACTCGAATAATGGTGGTGAATTTGTTGCCTTAAAAAAATATTTTTCTATACATGGCATAAGTCATTACACCACAGCTCCTCACACACCACAACAAAATGGTGTATCCGAGCGTCGTCATCATCATTTGGTAGAAACGGGTCTTACCCTTTTACATGATGCTTCTTTACCTTTATCATATTGGCCTTATGCCTTTTCAACGTCTACTTACCTCATCAACAAACAACCAACCCCTCTCCTACATAACAAACCCCCTTTTGAAGCATTATTTCATCAGCCCCCCAACTATCTTAAACTAAAAAAATTTGGGCATCTATGTTTTCCTCTCACCAAGCCCTATAACACACATAAGTTGCAGCCCAAGGCAACACCATGTTTGTTTGTGGGCTATTCCCCAACCCAAAATGCGTATAAATGTCTTGATCCACAAGCCCATAAACTATATTTATCTAGGCACGTTCTGTTTGACGAAAGTCAAACCCATCATCTCCTCCGTTCAGTCGAAACACAGGTACCATCCATGTCCATTTCGCTTGCCCCACCTGTGCCACTCACACTTTTGCCGCAACCACCGCCAGTGCCAACGAAAGGTAACGCCATTTTCGCCTCATCTCCAAGTAACTGCCTCGACTCATCTTCTTCTCTTTTTCGAGACATGCAATCCCTAAATTCATGCCCTAATTCCTCTCAATCACATGAACACTTGCATTCTAACTCAAATTCACACACCAATCCACTCTCAGAACCCATGGTTGTCCATGATCACCATCACAGTGACCCTCCACTGCCTCCTTCTCACCGCATCCACACCATGACCACTCGGTCAATGAATAACATTCATAAGCCCAAACAGTTCAACTCTGTGACCAAACACCCACTCTCACCAATCGTTGAACCAACATGTGTGGGCCAAGCACTTCGTGAACCTCACTGGAGACATTCTATGTCAGATGAACTTACTGCTCTCATGCGTCATGGCACTTGGGATCTAGTTTCCTAGCCCAAAAATTGTAATCCTGTTGGGTGCAAATGGGTATTCCGTGTGAAATGAAACTCGGATGGTTCAATTGACCGCTTCAAAGCTAGGCTTGTTGCTAAAGGATTTAATCAACGAGAAGGGTTAGATTACAAAGAAACCTTCAACCCAGTTGTACAACATGCAACATTAGGACTGTCTTGACAGTGGCTGTAATGCAGGGGTGGTCATTAAGACAGTTAGATGTTAACAACGCTTTTTTACATGATGACTTGACTGAGACTGTGTATATGACACAACCACTAGGATTCAAAGATGTCAACAAGCCAAATCATGTGTGTAGGTTATGTAAGGCTATCTATGGCCTTAAACATGCCCCAAGAGCTTGGTATTCAACTCTTAAACTGACAATTATGGGTCATGGTTTTTAAAATTCCAAAGCTGACTCATCTCTTTTTATCTATTGTTAGAACTCTGTCATATGCTATATTATTAGTATATGTGGATGATTTGGTTATCACCGACAATAATTTGTGCTTTGTGTCTGAGATTGTTGCACAACTTGGTAATTGGTTTTCCTTAAAGGACATGGGACAACTCAACTTTTTCTTGGGAATGGAGGTTATTTCTACAAAATCTGGGCTTTTTTTTTCTCAACATAAATATATTCGAGACCTATTGTCCAAAACCAATATGATTGGTGCTAAAGATGTCTCAACCCCATTGTCCACCACCACGTCCCTCAAATTGATTGAGGGTACTTCATCTACCAACAGTATAGAGTTTCGAAGTGTCATTGGTGCTCTTCAATACCTGTCCCTCACTAGACCGAATATCTCATTCTCTGTAAATAAACTTTCTCAGTTTATGCATAAGCCTACAGTGACACATTGGACAGTTGCAAAGCAACTTCTTCGCTATTTAAAGCACATTATGTTTCATGGACTTCACATAAAAAAAAAAAAATCCAGCTTTGAACTCATTACATATTCTGATGCGGATTAGGCGGGCAACTATGATGATTGGACCTCCACCTCCGCATATATCTCATTTCTTGGTGTCAATCCTATCTGCTGGAGTTCAAAGAAGCAAAGGGCAGTGGCACGTTCATCCACTAAAGCAGAATATAGAGCCCTTGCCAATGCAGCCTCCGAGACATCATGGCTTCTCTCATTATTCAAGGAACTAGGTCTGCTTTTATCTAGACAACCCAAGTTGCTCTGTGATAATTTGGGTGCAACTCACCTCAGTTTTAATCTAGTCCAGCACTCTTGAATGAAACACATTCAGATTGACCTTCATTTTGTCTGAGATATGGTTCAAAGTGGCATTCTAAATGTTCATCATGTTAACACCTAGGACCAGTTGGCTGATCTTCTCACAAAAGGCCTCTCACGCCAAAGGACAGAAATTTCAAGGGACAAGATTGGCTTAGCCGATGGCAGCTCCATCTTGCGGAGGCATATAAAGGAAGCATCCTCAAATCAAGAAAATCCCTCAAATCAAGCAACAAAAATGACTGCAGATTTTTAGCCTTCATTCAAGGATGTAACAGTCCTTATTTTCCTTGTAACCGATAACCTTAATTCTAGGAAACTTACTTAGAATAGCCCTTGTTAACGTGTATTTATTTTTTCTCATACAATATCTTGTTATGATGTAATATTTTTCAAACAGAGCAGTAATACATTATTGAGAAATTCTCAAACTCCGTCACTTCCATCTCTTTGTCCTCAAACAATTAAGACACAAACTTTGATGCATCTCTGTCTTGGATTCTTCCTGTCAAAAGGAACAGTTGAAGTACCTCCATTGCTTCTCTATTTCTTTGAGTCAAAGGACAAAGTCTGCCTTTCTCTGTTTCTTCTAATCATTTTCAAAATGCAACATTGTGAGATCTACTAATCCTAAACTTGTTTCTCAAAGAATCAAAATCATAAATACCAAGATGTATACACATGCAGGTAACACGTCCTCTTGACAATGATGTGACAGGTGTAGTAGACAAGGAACATACATACCTGTATTCCAAGGAAGTACCAGTGCATTTGATGACATTGTTCTAGCCTAAATTCTAAATTTTAGCAATCCGAAATCTGTAACTTCTGCAAAATTTACCTAGTTGTTGAGGGAACAACACATCTTCTCTTACCATTTTCATCTTATGCACTACAAATCCCATGTCAACTGCCACTTCCACTAGACCTGAATGAAGTAGGAACACAAATGAACATTTCAAGGCATCGGATTGTCTGAAAATTAAATTGGGAGAGGTAGAACTACCGATGCTTACATGGAACTGAGGAAAAGACAAACAAGATCAACAAAAATGGAAGAGAAAATGCAAATCCATAAGCCTGTAGCTGCTGTCCAAAGCAGCTTCCTTGTCAATTGTCAACAAAAAGTCCACTATGAAATTCACTGGTAGAGCCACATATAGAAAATTGTAATAAATGGTAAAGTAAGAAATCTGCGCTGGGAATGGGTGAAGCTTATTGAATGTAAGGTTCTAAACAGTCTCTGACTAAACACGGTTGAAGAATAGGGTTTCACAGGAATAATTTTCTTTCATTGAGATTATTCTTTTATAGAGTTTACAACATATAGAAATCCTTCAAATTAGGAAACTAAATCACTGATTAAAAGGAAAGAATAACTCCTAACAATTACTTTCCTAAAAATACAAAGATTGACAACTAATAAATAATTTACAGCTTTACAAAGTTATTTATTTCCATATCAGTTTCGGTTTTCCAACAAACACCATTGGAGTATAGATAGTAGCTCTTAGAGAGAAGTGAGGTCTTGGTGACCCTGGAAGGTTAAGGCTTCCAGATACTGGAATCTTTGTGTGCAGACATACATGAGAGAGATGTAGGAAGGAAGAGGCAAGCCTGTGTCATCCGAGCAGAGGCATCTGGAATCTTTGTGTGCCATTATTCAATCCAAAGAGATGCTGGGAGAGATTTGTTCAGGATTTATGTGATGTACAGTCTTTTCACAATCATAAATAGTATTTAAGTATGGAATTTTGGAATAAGGTGATATACCAGTAACATGGAAAATAAGGTGATCACAAAGGACTACACAGTTAGCATGTTTGGAATAGTTGTGGTTGGTTAATTTCAAGCCCAAGTTTTAGCACCTAAAAACATGCCCATTTTTTCCAGACCCTTTAGCAAGCCTGCACGGAAGCATTCTCTGGTTGTTACATACATGGTGTCTACATATCAATCAACACATTTTGATGTTTTTTTCTCAAATTCCATATTAAAGTTATACTGGACACTTGAATGCGAACATGTCTGATTATATCTTTTCTTTCCAGACATGTTTCATCTCTCCAGTGCACTAGGTTTGGATGAACCTTAAAGCTCAGCTACAGAATGAAACTGGAATATTAGTCATGTTTTCTGTACATAGATTGATAAAAATGTTGAGTAAGATCAAGAAAGCTGTTAAATGGGAAGATGATGATTTTCTTACTGTCAGTTTGCATTGAAAAAATGGTAATCAGAAAAGATATTTTGGATAGGATTCAGAAAGAAAATATATTGATTCAAAAGTTAGAGATATAGTACCCAAGGGGCTATGATCCTGTATATGGATGTTTCATGTTTTAAGATTGTGCACGAAGTGCTGATGTTATAAGGGATCAAGGGTGGTTTGTGGAGTAGTCCCCTCTTCAGAGTATTGCAAGTATATAATCCTACAATTCTGGAGTAGGCTTCTTCTAATTTGCTCTGCTCCCAATCGTCCAGAATAGTGGAAAGCTTCATTCAGTTGTAATAATTTTATTATTTAGATTGAATCATATTCATTGGGTTTGTAGATCAAGAGAAAGTGTCATGGCTTTGAATGTTTGTCTCTTTGATAATATCACAGTGCATTGGTCCACAGAGATGGAAGCATGACAGTTGAATGAAATGACTGAAATGTAGCATTCAAGGGTAAATTATATGAAAACTTTTAAATAGAGCAACCTGTTTGACTTCACATAGTGTGCTTGCATCAGTTGTGGACGTCTAATGGTTGGAATATCCTTGCACATATGTCGTCATTTTCTTTTCTTCAGCTCTGTTTTCTTTGTTTCTCCCTTCCTCGGTCAAGCCAAACAGCTTGGTGATTCTTCATTTCTTCTTCATCCCATCAAGAGAACAGCATCTCATGCATCTTTGTATTGGGTTCCTCCCTCTTCTTCCACCCTAAGGAAAAACCGTATCTTGCTTAGTTTGGACTTCTCTATTTCTTTTGATCATTGTGAAAAGCATCATGAGAAGAGGTACAATAAATGTGTTGTGCTGAATTATTCAAAACATTATTTTCATAATCATAAATACCAAGGTGTTTAAGCAGCAGGTAAGGCATCTCTTGACAATGAGGTGAGAGGTAGAAACAAGCAACATACCTGTATTCAAGGGAAGTTCTGTTCTTCTTCTGAAATTTGACAACATTCATTTAGTCTGAACTCAATATCTGGGCAACTCAGCATCTCCACCTTCATTAGGATTGCAGGAAGCTGGCTTCTTGGAAAGACATGAAACGGGGGCATTTCAAAATCTAAAAGAATTTCAGAGACCTGTTGCAACTTTTGAATTGCTCAAATCAGTAACAACTCCAGAGATATATACATATCTGCCCCTGGGAAATTGAGGTGTCCTAGGCATGCAACCATGGAATATTAGCTCCCTAATAGGCTCAAGGTTGTGATCATAAAAAATGCACTGAGTGGGTGACTTGCAATCGGTTCTGTGAGTCCCTCTTGGTAGCTTCTCATTTATTGCACCATATGAATTGCAGATTCCAACTGCCAATTTCACCACCCCTAAATGAACTAGGAGACATGCTGAAAGCAAAGTTAGACAACTCATCATAGAGTTAATCCTGCAGGAATACACCAAAAAGGAAATCTTATAATATAAATGAATTCATCCAATTAAAGGATAAGGTTGCCTGAAAAATTAAATTGAGAGAGATGGATATAGTGATGCTTACATGGGATTGTGGGAAGGATCAACAAGAGAAACAAACATTGAATAGCAAATGCAAAGCCATAGAGCTTGCAACTGCTGTCAAAAGCTGCTCCCTAGTGAAGTCTTTTAACAATAAATTTCAGTGCAAAATTCGCCTAATTGCTCCACTTGTAGGACATTTCAATAGTATGAAAACAGGATATGGTGAACTCCCCCTGCTTCTGCCATTAGTGAACTAATATGGATCAAAGATGAATCTCGTCATCTACATCTATTTTTACATAGGAGATGTGGGCAATCTTGGGCCAATATCTCATCATTGGATTTAGTAGTTGTCTCTGATTTATGGTTCTAAAAGCATGGCAGGATCACTTGCCAAATACTACTAGAGCTTAGGTGATGTCTCAATGTGGGGAAGCCAAGGATACCAGATTCTGGAATCTTTACATGAAAATATACCACCAACGATGAATTGTCTGAGAGTGGTGAGTCTGTGAGGGCCCCACTGGGACCTGGGGTGTTTCTCACATTCTTTCAATCTTCAATTTGAAGTAGCCACTTGAGCAATTGTACCTCCAGGAATGAGTCATTTTGGGGCAGATTGTTTTCATTTTCCTTCACACCATTGTTTCACTATAGGGCACTAAATGATATGTAGTTGCAAGACGAATAGAGGCAGCCATTAATGAAAGCTTATGGAAATTCAAGACAAACAGATCTTCATGGAGATATGAGGTTTTGAAATCCAATAAAGGTTTGAAAATCCAAACACGAGTTATCCAATGTACCCATTGGTAACAGAGTTGGGCAGTGTTGTTCCTTCTACCCTTGGAAAAGGACATCACATAAGAAATTCCACTAGTAATGGGGGGCTTAAGTGATGTGTTGGGGCTTGGGCAATGCTGTATCTTAAGATATTCAAGAGATGTGTGATCATGCATCAACCCTAATTCTGCTAGCATAATCTGGTTTTCAGTCACAAATATGTAGTTAAAATGTATGGCAGGTCATGCATGCATCTCTTGAATTGTCATGAGAAGTGGAGATTGAGCAACATACATGATTCAAGGGATGTGCAACTGTTCTTGTGCATCAAACAATCTTCATCTGATACAAAGCTTAGATTTTTAGCAACTTGTGATCTCCACATTTTAACACATTGGAGGAAGTTGGCCTATTCAACAAACAAGACAGAACATTTAGAAAAATGCAAGAATTCCAGACATGTGTTGTTGTCATGAATTATTCCAATCAGTAAGGAATCAAAGTGCTATAATTTTGATTTGTGTAACTACTTAGCATGGATAACAGACCTATCTTGGGGAAGTAACTCAAGTCCCAAGCACCAACTCAATCCTGAGCTCTCTGGGATACTTGAGGCACCAACTTAATCAAAGCTACTTCTTGTTTCTATGGCAGCTCATCTTCCTCCACTGATACTGGGGAAAATGCAAAACAAAGGGAAATGAAGTCATGTTGTGATCCTGTCTCCAATCTCCTTGACATAGATAGATGATTTCCTTGCAACCGACAATGTCTAATGCTTTCACTTCAGTTCTAACATGTGTTTTGGGAAGAGAATTAAGCTTTCAAATATTGCCAATATGCAAGGAATTGAGAAAGGCCAGGTGGGCAACTGCCACAGTTAGTTCACAAACCAATGGCAACATTGGAAGTGGAACATGACACAAAAACTTCAAAAGACAAAACCTGTTTTTCACAATCATAAATACCGAGGTGTTTAAGCACAAGGTAATGCATCTATTGACAATGATGTGTGACGTGGAGACAAGCAACATACCTGTATTCAAGATAAATGGTATTCTTCTTTTGCATTGACAACATGCATCTAGTCTAGGCCCCAAGTTTTTAGCAACTCCAGATCTCCACCTTCATTAGGATTACAGGAAGCTAACCACTTGGAAAGACATGAGAGTAACATTTAGAAATCTGAAAGGATTCTAGAGAGCTGCTGCAACTGTTGAATCATTCTAATCAGTAACAACAAGGAGCCCTATATACAATTTTGAACTGTCAGCCTTCATAGCATGAATGATAAACTTGTCCCTAGGAATGATATGTGCCTTGGGCATGCAACCTTCAATTATTAGTTAGAGTTACCCCCACCTAATCCATCTCAATGTGTCTGGGAAAACGAGGTCCACCAGATGTTGTGGCCATTATCTCATGGTAGTGGATGTTTTGAAGCAAAGTCTAAAACGAAGTCATCACTGGAGGTTATGTCCATTATCCCATTGCAGCAGATGTTTAGCACCAGAGTTTAAAACCAAGTCATTGACAAAGGCCATAGTGATGTCATTGATTTTATTCTAAACTTATCAAAAACAATATGAGATTCACTTTGATTTCAAGTTATGCAAGATCTATATGAGCTCAATTGTTTTGAAACTTGATTGATGTTTCGTTGGTCAGGTCTTCTTTAGACATGAACCTATTTTTTGTGCTTAACTTGAAGAAGCTGCCAATAAGACTGAATAGTCACATATCACTCAGAGAGTTGAGAATAACACAACTCTTTCGTTTTTTTTTTAGGACTGGTTTGTCATCAAGTATTTTGCTCGGTTGTTGTGATGGTTTGAAATTTCTATCTGATGACTATAACCTATATAAACAACAACTTGTATTCTCTTATCTTGAGCATTATTTTGCAAAAAAGATTTTTATGAGCACTTCTATTTGGATGTCTTTCTAACAGTCGTTAGTATTCAATAAAAATGACCTTTACTAAACCTGCAGATTTTTTCAGGTGATATTTTTTTTTTACAATAAGGAAGGGAGGCATTTTTATTGGTAGCATATCCTGATTCATAGAGTATAAACCCTTGCAAATTGAAAGAAAGACAATTTACATATCATTAAAGGGTGATCTGTAAGCACTCTTATAGGCCTACATCTTCCTCATTTGGATAAGCGTTTACTTGTTTTTAATCTGTTTTTTAGGAAGACAGTTAATGAGATTTTGCCAACCAAAAACAGAGGTTTGTTAGCCCTCCTACCCTCTGGCTGGTTCTCTTGCATATGCTTGAAGAATATTGGAAACCAATTAATTAGTCATTGCAGTTTCATAGTCTTACAAGAAATCTTGTTATGGTGGCAAGAGAACAGACTGCAACATAGTCTCATTCCCCTTCATGATTTAGACATTGTAAAGATCAAAAACCTATTCCTGGTAATATAAGAAGAAGAGCAGCCAAAGAAAAGGAACAAAATGTATAGGAACCTTATGGACTTGAATAGTTGGTATTCAGGTGGCAAAAATACACAAAAATGCACTTAACAAACTACTAATCAGCAGGCCAAGATTCTACTTCCAAGAGACAGGTTTGTCATCCATGTCAAGAAGGCTCGCACTTCATTTTTGTGGGACTTTGATATCAACAAATTTATGGAATTCTTTCAGGTTTCTAAATGGAATGGTTCAAGTCATCAACACATTCCCAGAATTCTTTCGTAAATGTCATCATCCTGGCTAGCTTTCTTCAGTGTTGAAAGAGGGGGTGATACCATGTTGCTAAAAATTGCAGTCTATATGTACTAGATGGACAAGAACTACAACACTTGTATTAGAAACATCTCTGTTGCCTGGATTGGTATTACTTGCCATAATTAAGCACCTTTTTATTATTGTAGCAGAGTGTTTCAAAGTCACCCATACTTAATCCATCTTCATGTCTCTCAAACAACTAGGTCCATTAGTAGCAAAAGAAGAGCAATTTGAATAGCTGGTCATTTCCTTTTATAATTTAGGGATAAAGGTCAAAAACTACAACACTTGAATAGCTGGTATTAAGATGGACAAGAACTACAACACTTCTCTCATAAACATGTATGTTCTTTCTTCAACTCTTACTCTATTGCCTGGAGTTGCATTACCTGCCATGATTAATCGCCTCCTATTTATTCTTGTGGAGAAACAGGTTTTGGTGTATGTAGAGACTACAGTTGCTGCACCTCTTGATTTTCAAGACCACCCAGTCTCTCCTCAAGCATCTGGAATTGTCAAGCTGATTTATGGCTAACCTTCCAAGGACCTTAGGGGTTTCATACAGGGTAGATCTAGTGCAAGAGATTCAGAATTATCTCTACATAATCCACCTCCATTTCTTTAGAACAACTAAATGCTATGGCCAAAATCTCACTTAAGGCGTCAGGTTCATGTTGGGGCTCATTCACAAGATTAAGATGAATATAGCAGGGGATGTTCCTGATCTACCACCAGCCATGTTGTCCAGTTGTTCAATGCCCCTGTGTTGACTATGGCCACAGTCACAGTTGTGTCCTTTCCCCAAAGAAATGTCATTTTGAAATTTTTAATGTCAACAACAGAACTTTCATGTTTCTACATTCAGGTACCCACAAAAAATTGAGTCCATGTTAGCATCCAATGATGGAAAGTAATAATCTAAACAATGGAACAAGGGCTCTCCTTGCTCTTTTTTAGAAGAACACTAGTTTATTTCCAATCAATTGAGGAGGAAACTAATTCTAAACACGGAAGCCAGGTACTTGATTTCTGTTTGATTGGTGGAACAACTGAAACATATTTACAGATTTAACATTAGATAAGTTTAACAAAATCACTAATTAACTCCCAAACCTCTCCCCCCACCCACCACAACGGAAAGAAAAAACGTTTTGGGATCCTAGTAGCTTTATGTTACAAGATTCTGATCAACATATGGTGCAGAGTATTATGTTGGTCCAGTTCCTCTACTCTGCATTGCAACAAAGTATAAGTGGGTTTTCTCTTTTCTTCATCTTCAAATGAAACAACCCTTCTCAATAAAAGAATACAAGAAATTGAAAGCTAAGACCGTTTCCTTTCATTGTACTTTGTTTCCTCTGCTCCTTCCTCTCTTGGTCAAGCCAAACAGTCCATGGTTTGTCCATTTCTTCTTCATCCCACATCAAAAAGCAGTGTGTTGGGTTATCCCATCTCTTTATCCCCTTGTCAAGACACAGAATTTAATGCATTGCTATCTTTGATTCCTCCTAGTTAAAAGGAAGCTTGAAATATCTCCATTGCTTCTCTGTTTCTTTGAGCCAAAGGATAGAATACTGCTTTTCTCTGTTTCTTTGAGGTGCAAGAGGTTTGTACAGAACTTAGGTGAGGTAACTATTGGTCAGGGAGGTAAGCAGATCTGAAACATTTTCTTGACTTCCAACGGAATATCCTTGCACATATGTTACCATTTTCTTTTCTTCAACTCTGTTTTCTTTGTTTCTTCCTTTCTTGGTCAAGCTAAACAATCTGGTGATTCTTCTTTTGTTCTTCATCCCATCAGGAGGCAGCATCTCATGCATCTTTGCCTTGGGGTCCTCCCTCTCCTTCCAGCCTACGGAAAAATAATACCATTGCTAAGTTTGGACTTCTCTGTTTTTTTTTTTATCATTTTGAAAAGCATCATGGGAAGATGTACAAAAAATGTGTTGTGCTGAATTATCCCCTTCTCTACTAACCAAAACATGTTCTTTCACAATCAAATATCAACGTGTTTAAGCAGTCGGTGAGGCATATCTTGACAATGAGGTGAGAGGTAGAAACAAGAAACATACTCGTATTCAAGAGAAGCGTTGTTTCTTCATTTGCATTAGACAACATTCATTTAGTCTCAACTTGAAAGTGGATTGCTAGAATCTGAGCTCTTGCAAAGACACAAAAGTACATTTAGAAATCTAAAAGAAGCCCAGAGACCAGTTGCTACTTGTGAATCACTGTAATCAGAAACAATTCCAAATAATCCTGCAAATCTAAACCTTTGATTTGCTCCGTTCCCTTTTGCCAAGAATAGTTCTAAAACGTTTTTCTTTATTGAGTTGTAATCATTTTATTATTTGGATTTAATTGTATTCATTAGGTTTACAAATCACAAAAACGGTGTCGTGCTTATGAATATCTTCCTCTTTGATCATGTAAAATTGGGAAACAGATATGGATTACTATTATGATAGCATAGTGTATTGATCCACACAGTTTGTGGCATGATAGTTTAAGGAAATTACAGAAGTGTAGCACTGATGGGCATGTCATGTGAACATTTTTCAATGGAGCTACTTGTCCAAATTTACATGGGTGAATTGTCACACCAATGTCCTCTGATGAACCTTAGGTTCTATTTTCTATTTCTTCCTCTCTTGGTCAAGCCAAACAATTTGTCTTCATGAGGACTTCATATTACCAATAAGCAGCATCTTGTGTTCTCCTTCTCTTCATCCCCTTGTCAAGACAGCAATTTGATGCATCTTTCCATTGGATTGCGTCCTCTCTGCTCCCTCTCCTTCCTCCTTGAGGCAAAACCATATCATTGCTTAGTTTTGACTATGTTCTTTTGATCATTGTGAGAGAGCATCATTGTAAGATGTACAAGAAATGTGTTGTGGTGCATTATCCCCTTCTCCACCACCTAAAATATGTTTTACATGATCATAAGGACCAAGGTGTTTTAAGCATCAGGTAAGGAATTTGTTGACAATGATGTGAGAGATAGAAACAAGCAACATACCGATATTCAAAAGACATGATGTTCTTCTTTTGCATTTGACAACATTCATTTAGTCTGAACTCCACATTTGAGCAACTCAAAATCTTCACCTTCATTAGGATTGCAGGAAGTTGGCTTCTTGGAAAGACATGGAAAGGGAGCATCTAGAAATCTGAAAGAATTCCAGAGGCTTGTTGCTACTTTTGAATCATTCCAATCAATAGTAACTCCAAAAGATGTATACAAATCTATCCCTGGAAAAGAGATGTGTCCTGTGCATATGCAACCGTCTCTCTAATAGACTCGAGATTGTGCACCCTCATGGTGGTTTCGTATAGATTGCACCATATGAATTGTAGATATCCAACTACCAATATCACTACACCTGAATGAACTAGGAGTTATGCTGAAAGTGAATTTGGACAACCCATCATCGAAAGAATCCTGTAGGAATACACCAAAAAGAAAATCTTTTTAACATAAATGAATTCATCCCGTTAAAGGATAAAGGTGCCGAAAAAATTGAATTGGGAGAGATAGAAATATTGATGCTTGCATGGGACTGTGAGAGGGACCAACAAGTGGAACAAACATTGAATAGTAAATGTAAAACCATAAAGCTTGTAACTGTTGTCAAAAGTTGCTCTCTACTGAAGTTTTTTAACAATAAAGGTAAGTGCAAAATTCACCTAATAGCTCCACTTGTAGAAAATTTCAATGGTGTGAAACTAGGATATGGTGAACTTGCTTCCGCTATTGCAGTGAACCATTATGGATCAAAAATGAATCTCACCATCGATTTTCACATAGGTGGGCTATCTTTGGCCCATATCTCAATATTGAATTTAGGAGTTCTGTCTCTCATATATGGTTCCACTTGCAAAATACAAATGGAGCTTAGCTGATGACAACACATTTAGAAAAATGCAAGAATTCCAAAGACATGTTTTGTGCTATCATGAATCATTCCAATCAATAAGGAATCAAAGTGCTATAATTTTGAATTGTCTTAGGGAACATACCCCAATTCAATCTTGCGGAAGTAAACTGTCTTGAGCACCAACTCAATTCTGAGTTCTTTGGAAGACTTGAGACACCAATTCAATCAAAACTGCTAGTTGTTTTTGTGGTAGATTGTCTTCCTCCACTGATACTGGGGAACCCCAAAGCCCTATATACAATTTTGAACTGTCAGCCTTCTTACCTTGAATGAAAAACCTATCCATAGGAAAGAGGTGTCTTGGGCATGCAACCATCAATTATTAGCTATCGAAAAGGCTTGAAGTTGTGCACCCACTTGGTAGCTTCTAATTCATTAAACCATATAACTTCTAGATATCCAATTGGCACGTTACTACACCTGAATGAAAGTGAATAGGAAGTTAGACAACCTTTCACAAAAAGAATCCTGTAAGAATACACCAAACAGAACTTCTTGTTAACATAAATGAATTCACTCAGTTAAATTATTGTGTGAAAATTTAAATTGGGATAAATAAAAATATCGATGCTTACATGGGACTGTGGGAGGACCAACAAGAGGAACAACCTTTGAATAGCAAATGTGAAGCCATAAAGCTTGTAACTGCTGTCAAGACGTTGCTCCCTAGTCAAGTTTTCAACAAAAAGGTTCAATGTAGGGATTCTCTAGTAGTTGAACTTGTAGAAAATTTCAACAGTATGACTTTATACTTGTAATAAGAAGATAAAATGTAAGAATTATGTGTTGGGAATAAATGAAACTTACTAAATATATGGATAGGATAGGGTGCACTCTCTGTGCTTCCATTTTTGGAATCTAATGGATCAAAGATGGATCTCTCCATCTATTTCCAAATAGGAGAAGTGGGCAATCTTGAATTGATGTCTCATCATTGGATTTGGAACTGATGTATAGCTCTAAAACCATGACAGGGTTCTCCTTCAGTTGACAAATACAACTAGAGCTTAGGTGAGGTCTTGGTGATATAGAAAAGTTAGGGATTCTGGAATCTTTACATGAAAATATACATGAGATACATTGGAAGAAAGGGCAGGCCTTGGTCATTTGAGAAGAAACACATCTTAAATATACTATCAATCATGATGAGTTGTTTGAGAATCATGAGTCTATGAAGGCCTCACTCATATAAGGGATGTCTTTGACATTTCTCACTCTTCAATCTTAGGAAGGTACATCATCAACCAGAACATTATGAATATGAGTCATCATGAGGCAACTTGTTTATGTTTTTTATTCTTTTCTCACCAGAGGGGATTAAAAGATATTTAGTTGCAAGGACAAGAGATGTAGCTAGTACTGAGAGCATCAAACAATCCTTCTCTAATGCAGACCACAAATTTTAGCAACTCGTGATCTCCACAATTTAGAGCACTGAAGGAAGTTAGCCTGTTGGAAAGATGTTCCATGACATTTAGAAATATGCAAGAATTCCAGAGATCATTCCAATCATTAAGGAATCCAAAGCCCTATAATTTGAATAGGGCATCCACTTGGCATGGATAACGCACCTATCTTGGGAAAAAGATTGGGCACCAATTCAATTATCAACTCTCTATGAAACTTGAGATACAAGGTACCAATGTTAGTTGCTTCCGTGGCAGTTCTTCTTTTACTGGTATTGGGGCAAAGCCTTTTGAAAACCCTCAATCTACAAATTGCCAAGGACATGAGATCATGTTGTAATCTCATCTCCAATCTCCAACTGCAAACAAATTATTTCTTTCAATTAACAATCTTTAATGCGTGCACTTCTATCATATGATAAGAAATTTAGGAAAACAAGTAAGCTTTATAATATTAGGAATATGCAAGGAATTGATAAAGGCTATGAATCTACTTTCAAAAAATAAAATATAAAAACAAATATTTTTTTTCACCCATGAATACTGTAACCAGCTTCTAAAAAACATTAGGTATTGAAATAACCCAATGTTCCTCAGGTATTAAAGTTGAAGTTCAAAGTTACCAAGAGTGCTTTTTTGACCCATGCATAAAATAAAAAGAAAATAAGAAAGCATAACATATAACTCATAATTGTGTCAAGTATGAGTTCAATTCATGGTCATGCACAATTGCATTAAGTATTTAAAAGCTAAATAAGGCTATGTGCAATTCAAAGAATACCATACAACTCATAATAGAATCCTCACAGCTCACCATAGAATGAGAACTCAAACGTCTTTCTTCCGGTCATAAGAGTTTGTGCTCTTCGAGCCTCTGACTTGCACAACTCAAGACAGCAGGACATGCCAAAAAGTCTCTTTCACCTCAAACATTATTCAAATCTGCAGTCTAAATCTAGATAAGATAATTTTCTACAAATATAACATGTTGCAAACAAATAACAGTATGTTGGTTTAAAATTGAAGAGCATTTCAAACCAAACAAAATAGAAAAATTTTCAGTGTACATCACTCACCTAAAAGCTTGTATGTTGGATAAAATTCTTGCTAATGAATCCTGACAATTATTTGCAATCAAAATTTAGTAATGGTTTATAACCAAAAAAAAAATATTACAAAATTTTTTAGCAATGTTCCATGAAAAACACATTGCATATTGATTGAGAAATTAATATGAAATCCACTAATTTGAAAGGCACTAAATACCATATGTTCTCTTGAGTTCTCCATGTATCAAAACAGATGCAAGTTCCTATTCGAGCCACCACAATCACGGAGCAAAAGACTTCTTAGCATGGAAGGCATACCATATTTTAAACAAGGTTCTTAACTTTCCAAGAGACATAAGAACGTGGTGTGTTGTAGAAACTGTAGAATAAATAAATGGAAGTTAGACATATGCACTTGCTACTTAGTTTTTTAATCATGTGTGAAATAAATAAAGAGGTGTTACTTGCATTTAGGCCAAACTTGTAGTCTCCAATGTGAAATCCAAATCTCATTTTGTCAATAGAATAAGAGTATTAAACATATAGAAAATTGAATCCTTCCTTTTGACAATTTGAAAACCTTAAAGGAATGACTTGAGATTATAAATAACTATATGGTAAAGAAAATTTTCATCATTCTTTCTAAAAGGAAAATTTGTCATTTCCTTGATTACGGAAGATTGATATTTTAACATAAAGTGCACTTATTAAGGTAAACTTTGTGCATTATATATTGATTTAGAAAATTGTATTTAAACCCAGTTAGAAGGGTATCACAAAAGATGCTTAATTGAAATGAAGGCATCCATGCCAATTTGTAAATGTTGTCAAATAACACCCTCCCTTGTCATTTTACATCCCATGCTTGCATGTCAAATCTTTAACTAAGACTGCTCAAAGAGCACCTAAAATAAAATTACGAAGATTTCATTACAGGTAGAACTTAAGGTGCTTACATTGACCATGAGAGAGATCGATAAGAAACAAAATACTCCCCCATAAGTTTGTAACTATTGTACTGATAACTTTCTTCCTAGTCAAACTATCAACATAACTCCATGGAGACTTCCACAAATTGTTGAGCCACTGGTAAAACACAACATCAATATGAGAAATTTACAAGGTACTATGCAGATAAAAGAGTAAGAAATGTGTATTGAGAATAAGAGTTACCTTAATGGATGTAAGGCTAGGATAGGGTTGAATTGGCTCTGCACCTATTTTTGCAATTTGAATTTATTATGGTTCAAAAATGAGTTTATGATGTATCCTCATTTTAGGGGAAGCAGGAAATCTGGGGCCAATCTCTATCATTCTCCTTGAAACATCTTTGATTTCGAAGTTTGATAAAACTTAGAAGACAACCTTTCACTTGGCAAGGAGGACTAGAACAAGGCATCCCTCAATCTCTACAAGTTAAAGAAATGAAGTTTTGAAGACCAAGGGAGGGGGCTAGGATTCTAGATTTGACAATATTTTCATTGAAAAATCAATGAGAGTTGTAGCAAGAAATCCTGTCAAAAGGAAATTGCATTTAACAATGTACAATATAAAATGAATGAACTGAGTTTTTAGAGAGGTGAATCTTTGGAGGCTCCACAAAGATAAGGGGTTTTAATACCCTTGCAAGTGTATTCGTGAAATTGTTTCCTCAAAGGAAACCTGAACTTGGACATTGTGCAACACAAAGCTGTCAAAGAGATGTGAGACTCTAAATCTGATGAGGTAGGACTTGAGATCCACATTTTCTTAAGTGAGGAATTCTGAGGTTGTAGACACACTAGTAGTTTCCAGATTTAGATACTTCTCTTCAAATATTTGTATAATGTACATCTTCTTTGACATTGCTGCTCCAACAAGATGTCAAATAGGAGGTGCAACCTATTTGGGCATAGTACACGTACAACAAAAAATTTCATTAAAACAAAAACTTTTACTAAAACAAAAATATGAAGTTAATGTATAAGAAGATAAGATTTATATATAGTGAATGAGCATGATTGATTTTAGCACAAAGGGAATGATGCCAAAATATTTTAAGAATATCATCACCACAAGTACTTGCATCATTAAAAATTCCACAAGGATTTGATGGTTAGGCAATAAAATAATTCTAGTAAATGAGTTAAAAGCAGCTGAGCTAAGAAAGATTAAATCCAAATAAGCATCAATCATTAAAGAATTAACCAACTACGAAAGACTTCAAATGACGTTTTCTCTATAATTTCTGTTCCTAATTGGCCTCATTTGCTTGAACCAAAATATTATTAATTTGCTTTAAAGGAAGTGGGTGACTCATATCTCTGAAAGGATGTGAGAGATGGAAATCCCTCGATCTGTAGTGATTCAAGAGGATAATTCCTATGGCTATTGTTGTCATCATACATCATTCAGCTAGCTATAGACCACAAAATTGAACAATCATGAATACGTAGATGCTTAAATATGGTGTGTACTTTATCTAGTGGAAAAGCTTATGAGACTTGGTCATCTCGAGATTTCTAGGAATTAAGATAGATACAAGTTGTTGCTTCCTGTTATAATTTATCTGGATCGCAATCATCAAGCACTAACTCCATTCACTGCATGTTTTGAGCCTTCAACATAAAACCAAAATTCCATTCTATCGGACAAAAAATAAAATATAAAAAAATCACTAATAACTCAACCATTTTATGTTGCTCATATTATAAAATGTAGGATTTAACTGACTTCCATCATTGAAAATGAATTAATATAACTTTACAATACTAGTATATTCAACTTTTGACATGGCTGAAACTGATCTTGGAATAAAAAATTACATACACAAGTAGATATTTAATAGAAGAGGATCCAAAATCTCTTCCATTGATTAATGTATAAATGAATTAATCAAAAAAATTTGAGATAATTATGGGGAGATGAACCTTGTACCTCTGAGTTTCTTATTCTTCTTGAACAGAGCAATGAGCATAAAGTGTTGAGCACCCAGGAATCTCCCTTCCTCCACAGGCAAAGTCTAAACAATCTATCCTTTCTTCATAGTCCACTTCCTTGCAAAAGTCAAAACATGAAGAAAATATCATCAAAATTGAGATAGAAATAAGTGCATCAACTATCTCAAGAAGAGATTTATGCTTACTGCTTACCTTTTGAAGAAGTTCACTTGGTTAGAGCACATTTTACATGGACGCCCAATCACTGCAAGCTGCTGAACCAAAGGAGAGTTCAAACATCTAAAAAATTTGACAAACTCAAGTATCATAAAATACTTCATATGAATTCTAAATGATCTCATATCTAAAAAACATTGGCATAAAATTATTGTTGTTTACCTTACATGTTTCTTCCATGGTCATAATCGAAACTTTGTTTGTCATAAAAAATCTTCTATGCTCATCTTGATTACTTACAATGAACACTGAAATGAAAAGAAAAAAAACCACAAAAAATGATGATTAGTTTGGTTTGATAAATTTAGCACACATAATTTCCTTTTTCTTGCATGAGAAGGAAAGAGTAATATATATATATATATATATATATATATCAATTTAATAATTTTTAAAAATTAGCAATTATAAAACTATTTTGGTTCTCCAAAAATTTATGGGAAAGTAGGGAAAAAACTATAAACTTTTTCTCTTGTTTGATTATTTATCAGAAAATTGAGGGAAAAACAAAAATCTATGAGAAATTTATTTAACACTTTTGAGGAACCAAAAATGTTTTAGATGTTGTCAAATCAATAATTTAAACGTGTTTAATTCCAATTAAATGAGTTTAATCAAACACATGAAATTGTGAATAAAATTATTTAAAAGCATTGAAATTCAAGTCATTAAAGTTGTCCATAAAATGTGGTATATTGAAGCAAGAAAAAAACAAAGCAATTTGAATGACTTGCTAATAAAGCAGCTAACTAGAATATGCCCTAGAGTTGTTCAGTGCCCTCTATATAAGAAATAAACAGAGAACACAAAAAAAAAAGAAAAGAAAAACCTAGAAACTACAATAAGTGAAGTGATAATGTCATCTAATTAGTAAACCAAACCAAGTCAATAAACTACAACTTCCTCTAGTATAAAGGTCTTGATACATTAGATATTGAATTTGTTGGACCTGGCAAGGTAGAAGTAGTAATGCTCATTTTTTATTGTGACAGATTATAGAGAAGATTAGACACTGGGAAAATACCAAGCCAGGAGCCATGTCAAGAGCTGCTTTCTTGTTAAAAATTAAGTCCAATTAGAAAATTACAGTAGCGCGTAAGAGAAATTGAAAGTGGTGTTGAGAAGAGAAAGAGGAAGAATGATGTGTTGGGAATGAGATGTAATACCTTGTTTATTACTCAGATGGATTAGTCAAAGTATCTGCACACGGGGAATGTGGGCAATCTTGGGCCAATCATCTCCTTCCTCCTTCGAGTACCTTTGTGTTAGATGTGGGCAAAGCCACACATACAGTCGTGAAAGGGTGTCAGGCAATAGTCCTTCCCTTGGCAAAATTGACCGGAGCTTAGGGCAACTTTGGATTTCTAGCTGTTCAAGAGAGGTGAGGGTTTGGAGAGACAGGGAGGCTAGGGATTCCAGATTCTGGAATTGTGAAAGGGTAAGGGAGGTGAGAGTTGTAGGAAAAAGAATCGAGTGGGGGTCATCCGAAAAGGAAGTTGCATCTGGAAACATGCCACCAATCCAGAGGAGTTTAAGAGAGGTGAGTCTGGAAAGGCCCCATTGGGATAGGGGGGTCTTGATATTCTCACAATTACGAATGAAAAGCGATGTAAGACGAGTGAGCTTTTTTATCTGAGGAAGCAACAATTCCAGATTTTCAAAATCTACAATACGTAGATCTGTGAGGGTGTTGAGGCAATCTGGTAGGGTTTTGAGATTAGGATACCTCCCGAGGATTAAAGATTGAAGTGAATTATTAGTAGAGTGAAACATCTCCTCTGAAATTGACTCGAGGTGTTCACAATCCCCAATGTGAAGTCGCTCAAGGGTGGATGGAAACTTGCCTCTTGGGAAGGATGTGAGAGATGGACATTTAAAGATTACCAAGGCTTGGAGAGCAGCAGCATATGTGGAATCGTAGTGCATTATTCCCTCTGGTAGAGACTCTAGCCTTCCACAACTCCATATTCTGAGTTCCTTGAGAGTGGCGGGTAGCCCACCTTTCGGTAATCCAATAAGAGACGGACACCCCCCTATAGATAAGTATTCAAGGGCACACATGCCCATCATTCCTTCTGGAAGAGACTTGAGATTTTCACAACACGATATGCTTAGACTCTTAAGGGTGGTGGGTAATTGCCCTTTTGGAAAGCAAATGAGAGATGGACACCTGTATATCACTAGCTCTTCAAGGAGACACAAGTTGTTGCTGTCAGTACTGTCGTTCCTCATCTTCAACATCATGCCAATTATCAAGAATAAGATTTCTCAGCATTGGCGGGAAACCTACATCGGGAAATGACGCTAGCTTTGGACAATTCCTGATTGTCAATTCTTCAAGGCATGTTAGACTCTGCCATCCATTTGGAAGCCTCTCTAGTTTATCACATCTATCTATTTGCAAAGACTGAAGATTGCATCCCAAGGATACAAGTTGATCACAATCTCTAATCTCAAGAGAATGAGAGTTTTCCGATCCAAAACCATCCTCCCACAAATATTCGAGTTCTTCGCATTCCCATACTTTCAAAACCCGAAGCCCTTGCAAAAATTGCACAAATCCTTCATGCAATTTGATAAGCCCTGAAATCCCAGAAATTGTTAACTTGGTGAGTGAGGTGAGGTCATTTCCACTGCTCAAGACCGCCTCATTACATTCTCCTACATATAATTCCTTCAGCAGTGGAAGTCTTGAAAGTGGAGACTCCAATTTTGGACAAAAGTGAACAGAGAGCTCTGTAAGAGAAGGTAGGTAAGTGGGTAGTTTCATAATCAATTTGGGGCAATACTGAATTGTAAGCTCATGGAGACAAGGGAATAATGACTCTGTTGAGGAAGACCAATCCTCCCAGTGCTCCCATTCTGACATGCTATTAAAATGTCTACTCTAGTGATGGGAAAAACTTACCTGCAGAAACACGAGTCTCTCCATAAAACTCTGCACCCACTTTTTTTACTCCATCCATTCCTTGGATCCTCAACTGTTTGAGCGATGGCAACTGCCCCAAGCATGGTAAAGACGTGCACTCTCTACAATCTATGAGACTTAGATCCACCATCTTAGAGAACAAGGCATCCCCTATCCAACGTGGGAATTTTGGACCACCATACAACTGAATGCAGAGTTTGTTCAGATTCAAACAAGGTTGTAGAGAGTCAAGGACATCCATTTGATTCCTTTCATTCCCTGAACCATCCAGCTCAGAACTCCACTGCATTATCAAGCTTTCAAGGTTACGCTTCAATTTTAAAGCGGCATCCCTTGCATCTTGAATATTCACCACATTTTCCAATTTCGAAATGCAAAGTTCTCTTCGCAGATGTGACATGTCCTTCAACTCCTTGATTGTCAAACCGTTGTTTTTGTCCACAATGAAATTAGACAATATCCGCAAATCTTTTAGTTTGCCAATTTGTATAGGCATTTCTTGTAATTTTATTGCACCAGCAACATCAAGATGTCGAAGATTGATTAGGTTACCGATGCTAATAGGCAACCTGATAAGCTCTTTACAGCATGATAATTTCAATGTCTGAAGGTAAAAAAGATTACCAATTGAATCCGGTAACCATTTTATACTGGTGTAGGACAAATTAAGGTATCTCAAATGTTTCAACTTACCAAATGAATCCGGTATCTCACTTATCATGTAATGAGCCAATGAGATCACCCTTAAGTGCCCTAACCTTGGTATCAATTCTTCAAGCACCTTATTACTTATGAAGGAAGGAAGTCCGCTAGTTGGTACATCAATCGGCAAAGCTATGAATGTGCGCAAGCGCTCTTTCTTATGAAACCTTTCAAAATTTTTAAAGATATCACAAAAATGACGGATGAATGATGAATGACGGGTATTTTCAGAAATGGGGCATTGCAAATCATTCCACAACTCATCATCCAAATGCAAGCATGTGTCTCCAGCAATAGAATTAGCTAGATCGTTAATAAGATCATGCATAACGAATCGTGATTTATTGCTGCTCGACGATTGGAAAAATGACCTTGACAACAGTTCACAAAAATAATCATCACCAAGATCTTCCATTTTCTCATCCTCATTTGATTGTTGAATTAACCCCTCCGCCATCCACAAGAGGATTACCTCTTCCTTCTTAAACTCATAATCTTGGGGAAATAATGTGCAATAAGCGAAACACCTTTTTAAATGTGAAGGGAGATGATTGTAGCTCAATCTCAACGCAGGAAGAATACCACACTTATCACTAGGTAAATTCCATATTTTGCTAGCTAGTATAATATTCCACTTATCTTCTCTGTGTTCATGGCGCAGAAGACCACCAAGTGCTTTTGCTGCCAAGGGCAGGCCTCCACACTTCTTTACAATTTCCCTTCCTATCAATGCCAAGTCCGGATGCTCCTTGGTATTTCTGTTTTCAAAAGCATGTTTTTTAAACAACTCCCAACAATCATTGTCAGACAAATGTTTTAGCTCATAAAAGTTTTTATCTCCTCCCATCATAGTTGCAACATTTTTATTACGAGTGGTGACGAGGATCTTGCTTCCCGGTGCTCCCTCCAAGAGAGGGGAGCGTAGGCTGTCCCATTGATCATATTTCTCATTCCACAAATCGTCAAGAACAATCAAAAATCTTTTTCCCTTGGTTTCGTCCCTCAGTTTGCGTTGAATTTGATGAAAGTCCGGCGAATCATTGTTGCCTGGAGCAATGTCCCGTAAAACTGCCCTGGTTATGGTCTCCACATGAAATTGATCAGACACACAAACCCAAGCTTTTAAAGCAAAATGTTTGGATGTCTCCTCATCATCGTACACTAGACCTGCCAGCGTAGTTTTTCCCATCCCACCCATGGCCACGATCGAGACTACAGACAGATTGCCACCGAGGGATTCATCATTAAGCATGGCTAGTATCTTGGTTTTATCTTCATCCCTGCCGTATACCCCAGGTTTGAATACCAAAGGTGGTGGAGGGGTTGGGCTTTGAGTAGCTGCTCTGGTGCCTCCGATCTGCACTTTGAGCTTTTCCAAACCGAGCTCAGCCTTCTGAGCTGAAATTTCTTCTAATCGGCGAGTGATGTCCTCTATCTTGGACCCCAGCTTAACATTCCGCATAGCCTGAATTGGAGTGAAAGTAGTACAACAAGTAGGGATGAATTTGCGTACCTTGCTTGTGCTGGCCGCATCACCCTCTGCCACCAACTTTCTTCTCATCACTTGGTAGCCAAACTCGTCCAAGACGTCCTCCACATCATAAGCCAAATCCCTGAGATGTGCGAGCCATGCTTTCACGTGCTGCTTAGTCATCTGCTTGTCCTCAGCATCGTCGAGCACTTCCCGAATCTCCAACAGTCTTGTCTTCCATTTCTTGAGCTCGGTGTGGACTTGCTTTTGGCGTGCGTACTTCCACAAATCAGAGGAGGCCAGTTTGCTGAACAAGAGTTCAAGGGACACAGAAAGAACAACCTCTCCAACAACTTCCATGGTGATCAGTTTGCAGAGGGAGTGACTAGTGAGAGAGAGAGAAAGGGGAAGAGGAAGATGAAAATGGAAGCCTGAGAGCAGGCTTAGTAAGCCATGTGCACCACACAAAATAAACAAATCAAAATGTCCACTATATTATTTTGCAGACAGCTGTCACATATTTTAATAGATTTTAGTCTAAGAGAAGGCAATTTATTAAATTTTCATTATATTTTTTTAAAAAAAAATCATTAGAAATTTTCAATAATTTTAATTATTTTATAACAGAAACCTCTAAAATTATTTTAAAGAATTTAATAATTTTATTATAAATTTTGACATTTTTGAAATAGAAAAGTTATACGTCTTTAAATTTAAATTCGGTTGTCTTATAACTTAATTTCATTTATTTATGTCTTAGTCTCATTTCCTTTTTAATATATAATTTTGTTATAAAAATGAAAATTTTATTGAAAAAACAAAAGTTGTGAAGGAAGAAAAAAAGAATGGTCTTTTAAGAAATATTTTTAAAATTTTTAAGGGTGAAAACTTTAAATATCATTAATATTTCTAGTAGTATAAAACCATGACACAAATAAATGGCATTTAAGTATATATAAATACATATAAATTAAATTTAGATTAATATTATGTGGTGGTTTTTAGTGGACCACCAATTATTTTCATATTCCATAGAAAAATTACTTTCAACACCATAGAATCACCCTAATTTGATATACTATCTTAAATTTTAAAATTTTAAAAAATAATTTTTAAGGGCATGAACTAAATCTAAGAATTTCTATGTTTTTTTTATGAAAGTTTTTGCCAATTTTTGTTTTTAAAAACAAAAAATAAGAAGTACTTAAAGTGTTTTTTTAATGATTTTAAAAAATATTTTTAGTCTTTTTAATATTTAAAAAATAAAAATTTTATATATAAAAAAAATTAAAAACACTTCTTCAAATCATTATAAAGCACACTCTTAATATGTAATGATATTAATTTCTTCTCATTTAAATGGAATGAAGAGAGATTTAAATGAATAAAACAAATACAAGGATAAAAAATTTACTTTTTGTGCTTTATTATTACATCCTTTCGTTAGATGCTTTAAATAGTTTTTAATAAATAAAATTATAATTACATTGATGGAGGGCTAATTAGCTTTGCTTTAGGTGAGAAAGATAGAGGTAAGATTGAGGTGGGCGGACCAAATAAAAAGTAGGATATGAATTAACAAAAGCTTCTGCACTCTTCCCAAAAAGTAAAAGCAAAGCCTATTAACATGAAGTGATGAAACTAGTCCTATTCAAGGCCCTATTTGCATATTTGATATTTCTATGAATTTTTATTTATTTATTTTATTAAACTAGTCTAATGCGACGACTTTTAAGTTAAAATTAATTTTCAAAAAAATATAATTTAAAAAATTATTTCAAATCTACATAATTATTATATCTTTTACAAAAATGAAATCATAAAGTTTTGATTTTAGACTAAAAATCCAAATCCAACCCACTTATCTATGTACTTTATTGGCATGGAAGGAGAAAAGTTAAAAAAGTAATATCAAAGATAAAAGAAAATTTGATCATATGATAAATAGTGATCTTCCAAAGTTGGAGTCAATGTGTAGTGGGTCTAAAAGAAAAAGAAAAGAAGTGGAAGTTAAAGTGGAATGTTGAGGTTTGAAGCAATTACCTTGGATGCGAGATGACAGGCACCTTAAACTGTGTAGCAATTATGAGAGAGAGGGAGCGAGAGGCATTGCTGTGGGATGGGATGCACCAACTTTAAACTGTAGCAATTATTCAATTTTGAGAGAGTGAGAGACGTTTAAGTACAAAATATTCCGTTTAGAAAGAAACGGTGAAGAATAATACCCCTCTTAAAATATTTATTAAATTAGTCTCTTTTATCTATCTAATCATCCCATTCATAATAAAAAAAATACTATCAAATCATCCACATTTATTTGGGTGATTTTAAAAGTTTCAAAATTCCCTATTTGATTTTCGAGAAAATCCATGCAAAACCCTCAAGAAAAACAAAAAAAAATTTGCTTTTTTTTTATTCCCTATGTTTTCTGGATCTATTCTAGAGGTCTCCATCTCGTATTCAATTTTTGAGAAAATTCATCCTCGTTTGATTTCCGAGAAAATCTATGCAAAACCTTAAGAAAAACCAAAAAAATTACTTTTTTTGCTCATTGTGTTTTTGGGATGAGGAAGACCAAAAGGGCAATTTTAGAAATATAAATAAATCTCATATTTTAATTATATGAGTTTTTAAAACTATATATTTAGCCTATTAACACAACTTTTCCAAAAATTATTGTTGTGGGATGACATTCAACACTTTAAAGTGTAGCAGTTTACAGTGTAGCAATTATTCGATTTTGACAGTGAGGGAGAGAGAGAGAATTATTGCTGTGACATGGCATGCAACAACTTTAAAGTGTAGCAATTTTGACCAATTATGTTAATGGGGTTATATCCTCATCCAAAGTTCTCAACCCATCTTAGTTACTTCAACAAATTTTTATTCTGGCCCAAACCTGTACTAGAGTAGAACAGGGTCGTAATTTTTTTTGAAGTTATAGTCATCCTATCTTATTTAATATTTTCTGTTATTTTTATTATTTTAAAATTTTATTTTTATTAAAATAAATGTAATTTATGAGTAAATAAATTATTTTTCATAAATTTTACATCCTATCTTGATAAAAAGTAAATTTGTAGCTTCAATTTAAATACATTTAAAGAAAAGAAATGGAAAAAGAAATTAAATTATTTTTACTTAATTTTATTTAAATAATTTTTATTAAATAAAATTATAATTATATTGGTGGAGGGCTAATTAGCTGTGTTTTTAAGTGAGAAAGACACTGATGAGGTTGAGGTGGGTCTAAAAAAATGAAATAAAAGAATGAAAAAAAGAAAAAGAAAAAGAAGATAGAGATAAGATTGAGTTGGGTCCTAATTTAAAAAAGAAAAAAAAAAGGAATGAAGAGTAGGAGGCAAAGTGACAAAAGCTTTTGCTTTCTTCGAAAAAAGTAAAAGGCTAGTGACATCATGTGATCAGACTTCTATGATTTGTTTATTAAACTAGTCTTATACAAGGACTAAGTTAAAAATATTTATTTTTAAAATATTATTTAAGAAATTATTTTCTAATCTACATAATTGCTACATCTTTTCGACTCGATTTTAGTTCAATTTCATTAAAATGAAATCATTTATTTGAGCCCAAAAATCCAAATCCAAATCCAAATCCAAATCCAACTCATTTATCTATATACTTTATTGGCATAGAATGAGAAAAGTTATAAAGTTAAAGAAAATTTGATCATATGACAGAGATTTTCCAAAGTTGGAGCCAATTCAATGCCTAGTGGGTATAACAAAAAAAAAAAAAAAAAAAAAGGAGAGAGAGAAAGATGTGGAAATTAAAGTAACCAAATTTTTGAGGTTTAAGGGATGTCAGTGCACCTTCCAAATAACTGCTTAAGAATGTGAGATGTCATAGCATTGAAAATTGATATTAAATCTCATTGAGTAACTATAAGAATTGCTTTACTTAAAGACAAGTAATAAATATATCTTGCTTTTTCATAAGGTTTATGACCCTAAGTGAATAAAATTTTTAGAGTGGGATGAATGCATTTCACATGAGTCATGTCATAGATATATTTTTAGAATTTTAAGGTGGGTACAGTTCGATATCATTCGTAAACATAATTCAAACCCAATATATTTTTTAGGGATTTGAATTGAATAGATTCGCATTTAATTTAAATTCATGTGAATATATATAATTCATTTAATAAATAAATTATTTTTAAATTAACTTAGATAACCCACATTTGACTTGGATTAACTTATTTAATAATGGTATTGATTAACCTAATAATAACTTTAATTTATTGAACTCATATTTAACTCATTTAAGATTTGTTTTTCAATAAGTTTGGTCATCATATAATATTAGAACATTAAGCATTTTATTTCATTCAACATTTAACTTGATTTGATTATTAAACAATATCTTATTATTATTTCAAACAATCAAGACACAGACTTTGATGCATCTCTGCCTTGGATTCTTCCTGGTCAAAAGGAACAGTTGAAGTATCTCCATTGCTTCTCTGTTTCTTTGAGTCAAAAGACACAGTCTGCCTTTCTCTATTTCTTCTAATCATTTTCAAAATGCATCATTATGAGATCTACTGACCCTATTTTTTTTTTCTTAATAATAGAAAACAGAAAATAATTTTTTATTTTCTTGATATTTTGGAGAACGAAAAACTATTATGGAAAATAATTGTTAAACAAGCATTAGATGTTAGATAAAATTTAAAAAACACTTCTAAAAATCTAAAAAAATTACTTATACTATTTTTTTAGAAAATCACTTATAGTGTTTTCTAAAAAATTACTTGATAGATAATTTTCTTAAAAACATTTCAAGTAAGAATACTATTAAACACATTATTAATATCATTTAACCCTTGGAGTTAAAAAATGATTTATCAAATTCAACCTCAATCGGTTTAAACTCTCCCAAACCCATTCCCATTTGTAATATCTGGTTTTGAAAAAATAAAAATAAAAATAAAAACATAATAGAAAGAGTAGGAGGAATGTCAAATATAAAAAGAGGGTTAAAAATGTTTTGTAATGGTTGGAAGTGTTTTTCCTACAAATAATGATGCATTTTGAAAATTTTTAAAAATGAAGAGAATCACTTTGAACTTACATTCGATACACACTTTATCTAAAACCATTTTTTAAGACACTTATTTTGATTTGTATCTAAATGCTAACCTACATTTATAAAAATGTCAAAATAATTTTTTTTTTAAATCTTTTAATTTATTGTACTTTATGAATACATTTTATTTTTTGTTTGATGCTTTAAATAGTTTTTATTAAATAAAATTATAATTATATTGGTGGAGGGCTAATTAACTTTGCTTTTAAGTGAGAAAGATAGAGACAAGGTTGAGGTGGGTCTAAAAAAATGAAATAAAAGAATGAAAAAAAAAAAGAAGAAAAAACGAAGAAGATAGAGATAAGATTGAGGTGGGTCCTTAATTAAAAGAAAAAAAGAAAAAGAAATGAAGACTAGGAGACAAAGTAACAAAAGCTTTTGCTTTTTTCCAAAAAGTAAAAACAAAGGCTAATGGCATCATGTGATCAAACTCTATACAAGACCCTACTTGAATATTTTTATGATTTGTTTATTAAACAAGTCTTATACAAGGACTAAGTTAAAAATAATTTTAAAAAAAATATTATTTAAGAAATTATTTTCTAATCTACATAATTGCTACATCTTTTTGACTTGATTTTAGTTCAATTTCATTAAAATGAAATCATTTATTTGAGCCCAAAAATCCAAATCCAAATCCAACTCATTTATCTATATACTTTATTGGTATGGAATGGGAAAAGTTATAAAGTGAAAGAAAATTTGATCATATGATAGAGATTTTCCAAAGTTGGAGCCAATTCAATGCCTAGTGGGTAAAAGAAAAGAAAAAAAAAGAAGAAAAAAGGAAGATATGAAAATTAAAGTCGAACAAACAAATTTTTGAGATTTAAGGCGATGTCACTGGACCTTCCAAATAACTGTCTAAGAATGTGAGATGTCATTGATGAAAATTGATATTAAATCTCATCAAGTAACTATAAGAATTGCTTTACTTAAAGACAAGTAATAAATATATCTTGCTTTCTCATAAAGTTTATGGCTCTAAGTGAATAAAAGTTTTAGAGTGGGATGAATGTATTTCACGTGATTCATGTCCTAGATATATTTTTAGAATTTTCTAGCAAGATATCAAAGGAAACTTTATGGTGAGTGTTTTCTTTCTAGTTAAGGTGGGTACATGTCATTCGTAAATATAATTCAAAACCAATATATTTTTTAGGGATTTGAATTGAATAGAATCTTATTTAATTTAAATTCATGTGAATATATATAATCCATTTAATAAATAAATAATTTTTAAATTAACTCAGATAACCCACATTTGACTCGAATTAACTTATTTAATAATGGTATTGATTAACCTAATAATAACTTTAATTTATTGAACTCATGTTTAACACATTTAAGATTTGTTTTTCAATAAGTATGCCATAATTGGGTCATCATATAATATTAGAACATTAAGCATATTATTTCATTCAACATTTAACTTGATTTGATTATTAAACAATATCTTATTATTAAATTGGTTAAACAGGTTATGATGTATCACCTTGTTAATAATTATATAGTGTTTGAGTTTATGTTTTTAATTTTGATTATTATTCATATCATGTTTGGGTTGAGTTGTTTCGTGGAGTATCTAACCTTTGATACAACACAAACACAATCCATCAACATATTAATAAAAAATTACAAGATATTAGGAGAGTAATTTTGGTAAAAGTTAATATTTAATGATTTAAGATGATTTTAAATTAAATTATATTGAAATGGTTAAGTCATATCAAATCATTAACTTAATTTATCAAAATCATTTTTGATTTTATATTATAGTATTAAGTTATTTTATCGATCATACTTAATATACTTAAGAACTTAAATTTAATCTTATCAACATTCTCTAGGGTCTTCTCATCTCAATTTTTAATATTTATTTGATACGTATTTAAAAATAAACAAGTCAAAATGTATTATCTCAAAATTTCTAATTCAAACTCCTACAAGATTTTAAAATTCATTAATTAATTTGAAAGAAATTTGTTTTGGAACATGCAAGTGATGGACATATCACATATCTTAAATTTCTAACTAAAAAACCTCATAACAAAATAATTTGATGAATGTTTTTAAGTTTAAAAAACTTAGAACCATTTCACAATGATTTTGGGAAGTTAGAAATGTTTCCAAATGCTTGAAAATGTTTTTATAACGAAAATTAAACATTTGATAAAAATTAAAGTTCACATTCTAAGTAATTGATAGTGCTTCTTATAATTGTTTTTTTTTTTCATTATATATATATATATATATATTCGTCTGTAATAATAATATAGTCCCACTGGTTCTACAGTTGGTGGACTTATTATGGTCCAACTATTAAGATATAAGTTAACAGATGTTCATATCCGTAACCATGACATCTGTATTAAGCAAACCTTTATCCTTGTTAAGAACCTTAAGGAAAAAGCCCTCTTAGGAATACCCTTCTTAAGCTCTATTTATCCCTTGTGGGTAGATAACCAAGGTATAAGAACTAAGCTTTTTGATAAGGAAATTCTTTTTGAATTTGCTAATCCTGTTGAAAGCATCACTCGTTGTGATCAAGAGATTAATCTTGTTAGAATTAATGATCCACCTAAGATTTTAGGTACCCAATTCATTCATAATCTCATTATAAATGATATTTTAAGCATTCCTTTATGCATTTCAAAATTTCAAACTGATATTTTGAATCAAGGAATTTTAAAAATTATTTTCACATCTGAGAAAACTATTAAGTATATAGCTTTCAAGTATAATTTAACTGATTGGATTATTTTAAAACCTAATTTTCAAATTAAGCTTATTAAAGGAGAAAGTTTCATTCCTAATCACTCAATTCATGGAACTTGCAGGATTCACAAGAACATGGCCCCCAAGAAAGACAAACAACCTCTTAGGTCCATTAATTCTAAGGATTCCCATTCAACTCTCTCTGAGAAACTCACGCCATTTTATGACCATTTTGAAATAGCAGATTCTTCCAGCCACTTCAATCATCACATTACTTCACCATCCACTAGTATGGATATAGACTCAAGCTCGAAATCTCTACCTTTTGTGGAAGATTCCTTACCCACAAATCCATCTTTTAACAATGCTAACACTTTGTCTGATTATATCAATTGCATTTTTGAATGGCAGGGAAGGTATGAGACTCTTGAAAGGAAACTTGAATTAGTTGACTTTCATAAGCTCATGTTAAAAGCTCAAGCCTCATTTTCCCCACTGAAAAATGGTGAGAATAAGCATTCTACCCCACTGGTGAATGATAAATTGAGTGAGGAAGAGTTGGGTTACCGTATGCTAAGGATGTATCATCATAAGACAGAGAATCTATACTCTCTTAGGCCAGATCTACGTCTCCTAATTTGGGAAAAGGCTAAGTCCTCAGCAGAAGAAAAACAAACTTTCATCTCTTCATACCTCCAGGATCTTCATCTCTATCTTTCTACCAATATTGGTCTTAAGGTCCCAGGTTTAAGCTTGGTTACTGATAAGGAAGTTGATGATTCAAAAATTTGCAGAATGATTGAAGAACCTTTCCAGTACCAAAAAGGCATCAAGAAGTTGGTTTGCAACTGCAACAGAAATTTCACAATCAGTCGTGTTTGCTTAGACTTGCAATACTATTCACCAATCAGCATCAAATTCAAGGGTGAAGATTTATTATTAACTCCAGAAAAGCTTCTGGACCATGGTCTGGTCCATCAAATCATCTGTTCTGATTCCAACCAAGTTTCCCAGTTTGGAAGAAAAATTGCTCTTGGCCTAACCCTGGGATTTAAAATGAATAAGAAATTCGCAAACGCCATCATCATCAGCAAAGCTCCTGAGTGGGTTTCTAATGGCAAGCTTATTCCAGCTCAACACATTGTTTCTCTTCACTATCAGAATAGGAGACCTACTCAGCTGTCTTACCCTCTGCTATTTTCTGATATTTGTGGTGAACCTATTATTAAGCAAATCAAACACTGGAGGGCCAGAATTATTTGCAAGGATTTTGAGGCTTTTCCAAGAAATATGGGACATCTCATTGCTGCAGATTCTTGCCATCAAATTTTCTGTGGCAAGAAGTTAAACCATCTTCCAACTATTTCCATCACTGAAGATATCAAGCTTCTTGAAGATCATAAGGATTTCTCATGATGGCCAGTCAACAAGAATATTTCAAGCTTTGCAGTTTCTGAATCAAAAGCAGCAAGCATGTGTCTACACAGTTTAAAGCAACCTGCCAGAAGTCTTCTCAGCCGAAAAAGGGTGTTTCGGGAAATTTCGGTATAAAAGTGAATCTTACTATTCACTATTCACTACGCACTATTCAAGCACGGGTCTACTGTTCATGGCTACTATTCAAGATTCCTTTTTTGCCTATTTAAGGAGGTAAGGGCCTCATTTGTAAGGACACTTCAATTTTTAGTTCTGTTTCTCTCTCAAGCTTATGCTCTCCCTTCTCTCTTCTTTCTCTCTCATTATGTAAGCCTTTCAAGCTTTCAAGCTTTCTCCAAGCTTTCTTCAAGCTTTCCTACCTTTGTCCATTGTAAGATATTTCTCGTTATGTATAATATAAGTATGTTTTGATTACCTCCTATATGGATGGTTTTTAATTAAGTTTTATTTTCATTTTGTTTTTTATTTTATTTTATGTTCTTGTACCGCCTACATGGACGGTTTTAATTAAGCTTTGTTTTAAGTTTATGTTTTTTATTTTATACCGCCTACATGGTCGGTTTTAAGCTTATGATGAACTAACAAGTTTTTTGGTTCCTTCTCTTTAAATTTCTTTGTTGGATATCTTTTGTATTTTCTAACCCTCTTCTTTGTTTTGAATCATGGCATAATTCATTTGTTCATTTGCATATGACCTTGTCTTGGGTGTCTATGGTATCAGAGCCATGTGGGAGGGAAGTTGGGTCTTGTTTTGGGTGTTCTTGGCCTATCCTAGGATAGGTAGCAGTGTGCCTGGGAGCGCGAGCCCTGCCGGTTGAGCCGTTGTTAGCCGTGGATAGGCGTTTGTTAGGCTATAAGAGGGTTGGGGTGACGTCTCATAAGGTTTGTCAATCTACTATTAGGCTCTAGATCAAAAACCCTAAAATGAGTTCAATTTTCCGAACCATGTCTAGGAGATCCAGTGATTCTCAAGATACTGTTGTAAACAGTGAAGAGATCAATTATCCTAAGATTCAAAATGATTTAGATGATTGGAAGTTACCCAAGGTGTCTAATCAAGAAATTTATAAGAAAGGAACCTTTAAGTTCTTCACAGATTATACCATTAAGACCTCTAAAATGTCAGTCAGCTTAGAACAAGACGACCAAGTCATAAGACTTCTAGATAACAGATCCATTGATAAGCATAAGAAAGATGGCTATAATTTCATACACTTTGGTATGATTCAAGTAGCAGCTAAGCCTTTGACAAGATTAGGTTTAAACACCTCTATTGTCATGTGTTTAAGGGATAATAGGCATCTCGAATATCGAGATTCTATTATAGGCGCAGTCCAAGCTGGACTGAATGATGGCCCAGTATATTTCCAGTGCTATCCTAACTTTACAGTTAGAATAAGAGATGCAGACATCTTAGATTCAGTTGTCCTGCATATTAAGACTCATGGCTTTAAGATCAAACCAGGAAACAGTCCTGTTTCCATCATAACCAGGTTTGCCTATAAGAGTATGAACACAAGCGTTGGATCTGGGGCTCTTTGCACCAGTCCTAAAGGTGAGACCACCTATTTTCACTCTGATATGCTAGATAAGTCAGATTTCATCATCCCCAAGAAGATCTTGTGGAAAGATGTTGATTTCCCTGAAAATTGGCATTTTGCTAATGCTGTTCCAGCCATAGCACAGCGTTCTGAAAGTATTAAACAAATAGTTCAATATCCAGATGGAGGAGGAGAACTGGTCTTCTCCAAATCTTTCAGACATTCCAGTAGCCCTAGAGTGTCTGTTTATGAACCCTCTAGAGCTTCAAGCTCTTCCATCCCAGTTAGAACCACTAGGGAAGAAGAAGGATCCAGCTCAGGAAATCCTAAGAATATTAAGCTAACAGGTGTTAGAAGTCACACCAACGTGGCTAGACCATTTTACAGTGAAGAAAATGAGTCTACTCAGGAATCCCAACAGGATGAGTCCCCTGTTATGTCTCCTACCTATTCCCAGATGATTAACACAATAAGCCTAAGTGATGAGGACTTTGAGATCAACAAGGATCTCTTAAGAAAGGACTTCTATTCTGAAGTCAATAAGCAAAGAAATGATTGGTTCTTTAGCATTGTCCCTAAGGTCATTAGAACCATTTACCAAGAAGAATTCTATGCCTACTTAAGACAAGAAAAGAAAAATATTAAGTTTTGGATCTGGTTTGAACTCTTCAAACAAGAGGAATATCCAGATTATCCCTTTAAGCGTATAAAGGTTACCAGTAGTAATAATGAAAATAAGCCATATGAATTCTCTAAGGATTTCCAAGAAAATCCCTAAGTCAACCAAGCTTTTGTCGATAGGATTAATCAGAGGATTAAGGATAATCTTGTTACTCCTTTGACTGTTCAGCCTGATAAGAGAATCAACATGGTTAAAGGTGATATTAGTTCAGAAGAAGAAGCTGATGAACTAATTAAGATGTTTAAGGAACCCCATGATCAAATTATTAACAATTTAGAAACCTTTAAGACTAGGAATTACAATTCTAGACCGACTTTCCCTGACATGCAGTTTGAGGAAAGAAATCAGTACACTCAAGCCTCATACACCAGTGGTACTATCTATGAATGGAACATAGACGGTATGACCGAGTATAACATACTCACTAAGCTTCAAGAAATGACCATGGTTAGTACAACCTATAAATTAAACAATAGACTGCCAGATCATGCTGTAGCTCAGACCATTGTTGCTGGGTTTACAGGTCAACTTAAGGGTTGGTGGGATAATTATCTCACTTTTGATGATAGGAATAGTATCCTTAAGGCCTATAGGATTAATGAAAGTAATGAAGTTGTTAAGGACGAAGATGGCCAAGATATTGAGGATGCAGTGGCTACTCTAATCTACTCAATATCCAAGCACTTCATTGGAGATCCTGCAAAAATTAAGGATAAAACTGCAGATCTCTTAACCAACCTTAAGTGTCCCAAGCTTCATGATTTTAGGTGGTATAGGGAAGTCTTTATAACCAAAGTCATGTTAAGATCAGATTGTAACCAGTCTTTTTGGAAAGAAAAATTCATCTCAGGTTTACCCAAGCTTTTCTCCGAGAGAATTAGGATCAAGATAAGGGAACAGTATAATGGTCAAATCCCTTATGATAAGCTAACCTATGGTGAGATTATAAGCATTGTCACAGCTGAAGGGATTAAGTTGTGCAATGACTTCAAGCTTAAGCAACAAATGAAGAATGAACAAAAGATCTACAAGAATGAATTTGGATCATTCTATAGCTAGTTTGGTTTCAACCAAAAGGAAACTAAGCCTCCCTCTAAGCAAAAACCAAGCAGGAAACCTAGCAAAGATAAGTTTTACCACAGTAAAAGAGGTACCTATGACAACTATAGGATGAATGATACTAAGCAGTCAAGGCACGTCCAAAGAAGGGTCAATAAAGATACCCAGAAAAAGGTAGAAACTCCTTTAGACATCAAGCCAATTATCTGTTTTAAATGTGGCAAAGTTGGCCATTATAAGAAAGATTGTAAAGTTAAGCAAAAGATTAATAACTTAAGTGTCTCAGATGACTTAAAAAATATGCTTTGTAAGGTAATGTTAAACTCAAATTCTGAATCAAGGACTGATTCAGATAATGAAGATGATATTAATCAACTAGATAGCAGTGGCAATGTTTCTAGCCAATCTTCTAGTGACCAAGATGTTTGTATTAAGGGTAATTGTAATTGTCGTCCTAAAACCATAAATGTCATAAGCCAAGATCAGGAATTCATCCTAGATACTTTAAGAAAAGTTGAAGATGAAAAGACTAAGCAAAATCTTTATGAAGTATTTAAGAAATCTGTTGTTAAGGTAGAAGCCAAAAAGACTGTTAATCCTTACAACCTTAATGATATCTTAAACAGGTTTGACCAGCAGTCTCCCAAGGAAGTCAGCATTAAGGAACTTCATGAAGAAGTTAAGCAACATAAGAAGGAGATTAAAGAGTTAAGACAATTCATAAGTTTAGGTCTCTCTGATCTCCAAGATCAAATCAATAGAATTGGCAACCAAGAAATCCATATGGATATTCCAGAATCTTCTCATGTTAATGATAATGAGACAGATACTTTTTTGAATACTGTGAGTAGGGTTATCTTCCAGAGGTGGGAAGTCTCCCTTACTATAGTAGTCAAAGATAAATTTGTCTTTGATATTATTGCTTTGATTGATTCAGGAGCAGCTGAAAATTGCCTACAAGAAAGTCTTGTACCTATTCCTTTATGCGAAGAGACTAGTGAGTCTCTATTTGGTGCCAATGGCGAAAGACTTGTCATTAAGTATAAGTTAACAGACGTTCATATTCGTAACCATGACATCTGTATTAAGCAAACCTTTATCCTTGTTAAAAACCTTAAGGAAAAAACCCTTGTTGGAATACCCTTCTTAAGCTCTATTTATCCCTTGTGGGTAGATAACCAAGGTATACGAACAAAGCTTTCTGATAAGGAAATTCTTTTTGAATTTGCTAATCCAACTGTAAGCATCACTCCTTTTAACCAAGAAATTAACCTTGTTGGGTTAGATGTCCCAAGTAAGCTAATAAGCAACCAGTTCATGCATAATGATATTTTAAGCATTTCTTTATGCATTTCAAAATTTCAAATTGGGATTTTGAATCAAGAATTTTTATTAAAATTTATTTTCAAAGATTTTGAAAAAATTAAATATATAACTTTTAAGTATGATTTAATTAACTGGTATATTATTTTAAAATCTAAGTTTCAAAGTTACTTTATTAAAGGAGATTATTTCAACCCTAATCAGCTATCTCGTGAATTTTGCAGGGTTCATGAAATCATGGCCCCTAAAAAGAATACCCAAGCTTCTGGCTCTCAAAAACCCCAATCCAGTCAAGCTAACCAATCTCGTTCTACCCATAAAATGCTTTGGAGTCAACAAGTTGAAGAAGAAGAAGCACAACTTTTGGCAAAGCTTCATTCTTCTAAACCTATGCATGAATCCAGCCATATGCCTAACAAAATATTGACCTTATACTATGATCCTTCTGATCATTCTAAACCAGTTAAGGCAACACAATATCCAGCTACCTCAGGGTCTCAGACCTTTAAGCAGGTTACTATGGCTAATCCCTCTCAAAAGGAATTAGCAACAAGCTCTTCTTTTTCAAGCAAACAAATTGTGGTGGCTGCCAACCCCACACCTCTTTCAACAAAATCAAGATATTGGCAAAATGATTTAAATCAATCTCTTTTAGTTATTGAAAGAGAATTTTTCTCTGAAAACCCCAGAGAGATTGCTGCAAAAGCATTTCAAGAAAATTTTCATTATCCCTCTAGTGATATTTTAAAAACAAGAGAGTTTTATGAAGCAGTCCTTATAGAAACTGGTTCTGTTAAGATTAAGCATAACGCTGATAAATTCAGCAATATGGGCTTGGCATTCTCTACCTGCCATATCTATAAGATCCTTACAGTCAAGCAATGGGGTGGAAATCCTAATCTTTCAAGGGAATTTTCTGAACCATCTAAGCCAAGGTTTTTTAATTATTGGGATTATCAGAGAGCATGGTTTAATGCTTTTCTGATCCAGAATAGGGACTTCCATCATTCATGGATGTTCTATTTTCCATCTAAGAACCAGCTTTCCTCTTTCCCATTTTGGTTCTACAGTTGGTGGACTTATTATGGTCCAACTATTAAGATTCTTCCTAAGCCCATTCTGGATGGCTTTGAGCTATTCAGAAGTTCTTTTAATATTCCCAGAGAACTTTCAGCTTTTCCCCCTTTACTATTCTTTTTCAGCAATTTTGGCCTGGCTTGGATAGTCCAGTGGGACTATATTATTATTACAGACGAATCAGCAGCCTTTCCATCTCTGGGAAGGACTTTTAAAACTAAATGGTGGGATGCATTGAAAAATGATGCATCTACTAATGCAGTCAAGCAGTATTTCCTCAAGAACCCCTCACAAGTCTCTGCTAGTGATGATATGTCTCAGTTTCTCCTCAAAAAGCAACAGTTACAAGCCATGCTCGCAGCAGCCAAGACCCCTCAAGAGTTTCAGAAAATCCTTGATGAAGGAAGCTCAAGCTTCTCCCAAGAAAATTCTTATGCAGAATCTGACGATTCAACAAGCTACCTTCCAGACAATGGTGATGACTGTGAAGGAATCCTTCCTCTAATAAGAAGATCTAAGTAATCATCAAGCCTTTTGTCTTCCATCAAGAGTATTTTTCAGGCTTTGCAGCTTCTGTTCCAAAAGCAGCAAGCATGTGTCTTCATAGTATAAAGCAGCTTGCCAGATGTCTTCTCAGCCGAAAAAGGGTGTTTCGGGGAATTCCGATATAAAAGTGAATCTTACTATTCACTATTCACTATTCACTACGCACTATTCAAGCACGGGTCTACTGTTCATGGCTACTATTCAAGATTCCTTTTTTGCCTATTTAAGGAGGCAAGGGCCTCATTTGTAAGGACACTTCAATTTTTAGTTCTGTTTCTCTCTCAAGCTTATGCTCTCCCTTCTCTCTTCTTTCTCTCTCATCATGTAAGCCTTTCAAGCTTTCAAGCTTTCTTCAAGCTTTCCTACCTTTGTCCATTGTAAGATATTTCTCCTTATGTATAATATAAGTATGTTTTGATTACCTCCTATATGGATGGTTTTTAATTAAGTTTTATTTTCATTTTGTTTTTTATTTTATTTTATGTTCTTGTACCGCCTACATGGACGGTTTTAATTAAGCTTTGTTTTAAGTTTATGTTTTTATTTTATACCGCCTACATGGTCGGTTTTAAGCTTATGATGAACTAACAAGTTTTTTGGTTCCTTCTCTTTAAATTTCTTTGTTGGATATCTTTTGTATTTTCTAACCCTCTTCTTTGTTTTGAATCATGGCATAATTCATTTGTTCATTTGCATATGACCTTGTCCTGGGTGTCTATGGTATCTATATATATATATATATATATATATATATATATATATATATATGTATATATGTATATATGTATATATGTATGTATATTAGCATAAAAAAGGTTTCACCAATTAAATGGTGTCACATATACATTTTTATATAACATGAATTGAAAAGGTTTCATCAATTAGGTAGTGTCACACATATATATTTCAGTCTCATAGTTTATACCATTGTACCTCGGCCACATTTGTTACCTTTGTTTAATGATCTAGATCTCACTACATATATTTAATGGTTCAGATCTAGACTTCGATAGGTACCACTACAAAACCCTATATACATCATACTAACTACTTTTTTATCAAAACACTTACAATAGAAATGCTACAAATTAGAAGTGTTTTTATCAAAATAATTTCCAAACCAACCATAATATTTGCATTAGCTTTAACATATAATATCTTTTACTTTAGTTGTTGATATAGCTACATATAAGACCAACCATTCATATGATAATTATTATGGATCTTATTTTAATTTGATAAAAATATCTACCCAAGCATTACACAGGGATGACAATGGGGTGAAATATGGACAAGTCATTCCTATCCCAACCTCACCCCATTTATTCAAAATAATTCTCATTCTCGTCTCATTGAAGAAATTAAATGGAATGGGATAGGTATGAGAATTTCCTGTACCCACCCCGCTTAACTCTTTTAATTTCTTTTTTAAAATTTTTAATTTTTTTTTAAAATTTTTTTTAAATTTGTTTAAATGCATTAAAATAAATATATCTTATAAATAATTTAAAATTTAAATTTTTTTATAACTTATTTATTATTATTATTATTATTATTATTATTATTATCATTATTAAAAATAGGAAAATAACAATTTATATCTAATTGAGGTAGGACAAGGTAATACCTAAACCTACCCCAAACCCGTCTCGAGTTTTAAAAAAATTCTCAAAAATGTTTTTAACTCGTTTATTTAAATTTCAAATCCATCTCATTAGGGATGGGGTGAAAACCCGTCTCATTGTCATCCCTATATGCATGTCATAAATATATAATAAGACAAATAATAATAAATTAGTATCTATTTAGATAAACTTCTTGTTTTTTGTTTTTAAAATAAAAAAATAATAACTTTTATATAAGATATAAGGATACTTATATACTTATATTTAAAAAAAAATAATAGCTTTAAAAATCATTTAAAAAATTTAAGGTATTAAAAATTTTTTACTAAACCAAATTTTAAAAAAATTTTAAAGTGATTTTTAAAGATATGACATAAATTTATATTTTTTTTTGTATAACATGTTCTACTTTCATATAGAAATTCTAATTTTAAAAACAAAAAATAACAGATGTATTAAATGGACACTTTAGCTTCTTATTTTTTTAGTGGTTCACCTTGCCCCTTAGATAAGAAGATTATGAAAATTTTCAATAATTATGAAAAAGATAAAAGTACTAAAAGTGGAAAGACTTTTGACAAAATTATGTGTGAGATGGTGTGCATCAACTTTAATTTGGACAATTATGTTAATGGGAAGATGTTATCCTCATCTCAATCACTAACTTTAAATTGTAGTCCTTACTGTATTTTGGATAATTATATTAACGGGTCATGTCATCCTTGTCTCAACTCATATTGATTATTTAAGTTATAAGTTATAGTCACCATATCTTATTTAAACTTTTATACTATTTTTTTATTATTTTTAAATATAAATCTTATTAAAATAAATATAATTTAAGAGTAAATAAATTAATTTTTATGAATTTTATATTAGCATTGATAAAAATTATATTTTCAATTTTATTTTAAACATGTTCAAAAGGGGGAAAACAAAAAAAGAAACTAAATTATTTTTATTGAATTTTATAAATAAAAATGATTTAATTTTAAATTTTATGTAATTTTATAAAAAAATTCTCAAATATATCCCTAATTTGTTTAAATTTGTCCTAAATCCTTCTATAGTTGTCATCTCTAATTTTGACCATATAAAAATTAAACCAAAATGTAAGAAGGTTGAGGAATATCAAATATAAAGAGAGGTTGAAAAAATTTATAATGCTTAGAGGTATTTTTCTTACAAATAGAACTTGTTTGGTCATGTGATTTAAAAACAGTTTTTTTTTTTTTAAAAATAAAAAATAAAAAACTGTTTTTAAAAATTTCTAACAATGTTTGACCATTGTTATTTGGAAGCAATTTTTTAAAAATAAGGTGAAATAAAGAACAATTTTTAGAGAACAAATATAAATTGTTTTCATTGATTTTTAAAAACAAAAGGAAAATATGAGCCCATTTGACCATATTTTCTTAAACTTGTTTTTAAAAACTTTTTTTAAAAAAGCACTTTTTAGATTAAAAACATTTTTTAGAATCACTACCAAAATGATTTTAAGTATTATCTCACTTCACCTCATTTATATATAAAATTAAGTAAAAATAATTTAATTTCTGTTTCCATTTCCCCTTTTTAATCATATTTAAAATAAAGTTACAAATTTACTTTTTATCAAGATAGAATATAAAATTTATGAAAAATAATTTATTTACTCATAAATTACATTTATTTTAATAAAAATTAATTTTAAAAAAAACAAAACAAAAGGAAAAATTGTGCCCATTTGATCATATTTTCTAAAAACTTTTTTTGAGTTAAAAAATAAAAAACAATTTCTAAAAACAAGTTTCAAAAAACATGACCAAATGAACGACTATATATATTTGTATCACTTTGAAATAGCACTTAATAGACACTTACTTGAATATCAATTTTTTTTTTCTTTTCTATCATGTATCTTATCATCAAAAACGTTTTCAAACCACTTTTTTGGGTCGTATCTAGGCACCAATTAATTCTTCACAAAAGCGCTTTTTTTCTACTTAAAAGAGTTATTGATGTAAATGATATAGGCTAAAAAAAAGCATATAAAGCATTTATAAGAATCAATCCCAATGGGTTTTATAAGTTGTGTCATTTATGAAGATTTTCTTGACTTTTTATATTATAATCTTTCATAATTATGTAATTCATAATCATAAATACCAAGATGTATACACATGCAGGTAACACGTCCTCTTGACAATGATGTGAGAGGTGTAATAGACAAGGAACATACATACCTGTATTCCAAGGAAGTACCAGTGCATTTGATGACATTGTTCTAGCCTAAATTCCAAATTTTAGCAATCCAAAATCTGTAACTTCTGCAAAAGTTACCTAGTTGTTGAGGGAACAACACATCTTCTCTTCCCATTTTCATCTTATGCACTACATATCCCATGTCAACTACCACTTCCACTACACCTGAATGAAGTAGGAATACAAACGAACATTTCAAGGCATCAGATTGTCTGAAAATTAAATTGGGAGAGGTAGAACTACCGATGCTTACATGGAACTGAGGAAAAGAAAAACAAAAGCAACAAAAATGGAAGAGAAAATGCAAATCCATAAGCCTGTAGCTGCTGTCCAAAGCAGCTTCTTTGTCAATTGTCAACAAAAAGTCCACTACGAAATTCACTGGTAGAGCCACATATAGAATATTGCAATATAGATAGTATATTGAATGTAGGGTTCTAAACAGTCTCTGACTAAACACCATTGGAGTATAGATAGTAGCTCTTAGAGGGAAGTGAGGTCTTGGTGACCCTGGAAGGTTAAGGCTTCCAGATACTGGAATCTTTGTGTGGAGATATGTATGAGAGATGTAGGAAGGAAGAGGCAAGCTTGTGTCATCTGAGCAGAGGCATCCGGAATCTTTGCGTGCCATTATTCAATCCAAAGAGATGTTGGGAGAGATTTGTTCAGGATTTATGTGAGGTACAGGCTTTTTCACAATCATAAATATGAAGGTATTTAAGTATGGCATTTTGGAATAAGGTGATCTACCAGTAACATGGAAGATAAGGTGATCACAAAGGACTACACAGTTATCATGTTTGGAATAGTTGTGGTTAGTTAATTTCAAGCCCAAGTTTTAGCACCTAAAAACATGCCCATTTTTTCCAACCCTTTAGCGAGATTGCACGGAAGCATTCTCTGGTTGTTATATACATGGTGTCCGCATATCAATCAACACATTTAGATGTTTTTTTCTTAAATTCCATATTAAAGTTATACTGGACACTTGAATGTGAACATGTCTGATTATATCTTTTCTTTCCAGACATGTTTCATCTCTCCAGTGCACTGGGTTAGGATGAACCTTAAAGCTCAGCTACAGAATGAAACTGGAATATTAGTCATGTTTTCTGTTCATAGATTTTGATAAAAATGTTGAGTAAGATCAAGAAAGTTGCTAAATGGGAAGATGATTTTCTTACTGTCAGTTCGCATTGAAAAAATGGTAATCAGAAAAGATATTTTGGATAGGATTCAGAAAGAAAATATGTCGATTCAAAAGTTAAAGATATAGTACCCAAGGGGCTATGATCCTGTGTATGGATGTTTCATGTTTTAAGATTGTGCACGAAGTGCTGATGTTATAAGGGATCAAGGGTGGTTTGTGGAGGAGTCCCCTCTTCAGAGTATTGCAAGTATGTAGATAATCCTGCAATTCTGGAGTAGGCTTCTTCTAATTTGCTCTGCACCCAATCGTCCAGAATAGTGGAAAGCTTCATTTAGTTGTAATAATTTTATTATTTAGATTGAATCATATTCATTGGGTTTGCAGATCAGGAGAAAGTGTCATGGCTTTGAATGTTTGTCTCTTTGATAATATCACAGTGCATTGGTCCACAGAGTTAGCTGTATGACAGTTGAATGAAATGACTGAAATGTAGCAGTCAAGGGTATATATCATATGAAAATTTTTAAATAGAGCAACCTGTTTGGTGATTCTTCATTTCTTCTTCATTCCATCAAGAGAACAGCATCTCATGCATCTTTGTATTGGGTTCCTCGCTCTTCTTCCACCCTAAGGAAAAACGGTATCTTGCTTAGTTTGGACTTCTCGATTTCTTTTGATCATTGTGAGAAACATCATGAGAAGAGGTACAATAAATGTGTTGTGCTGAATTATCCAAAACATTATTTTCACAATCATAAATACCAAGGTGTTTAAGCAGCAGGTAAGGCATCTCTTGACAATGAGGTGAGAGGTAGAAACAAGCAACATACCTGTATTCAAGAGAAGTTCTGTTCTTTTGAAATTTGACAACATTCATTTAGTCTGAACTCAATATCTGGGCAACTCAGTATCTCCACCTTCATTAGGATTGCAGGAAGCTGGCTTCTTGGAAAGACATGAAATGGGGGCATTTCAAAATCTGAAAGAATTTCAGAGACCTGTTGCAACTTTTGAATTGCTCAAATCAGTAACAACTCCAGAGACATACATATCTGCCCCTGGGAAATAGAGGTGTCCTAGGCATGCAACCATGGAAGATTAGCTCCCTAATAGGCTCAAGGTTGTGGTCATAAAAAATGCACTGAGTGGGTGACTTGCAATCAGTTCTGTGAGTCCCTCTTGGTAGCTTCTCATTTATTGCACCATATGAATTACATATTCCAACTGCCAATTTCACCACCCCTAAATGAATTAAGAGACAGGCTGAAAGCAAAGTTAGACAACTCATCATAGAGTTAATCCTGCAGGAATACACCAAAAAGGAAATCTTATTAATATAAACGAATTCATCCAATTAAAGGATAAGGTTGTCTGAAAAATTAAATTGAGAGAGATGGATAAAGTGATGCTTACATGGGACTGTGGGAAGGATCAACAAGAGAAACAAACATTGAATAGCAAATGCAAAGCCATAGAGCTTGCAACTGCTGTCAAAAGCTGCTCCCTAGTGAAGTCTTTTAACAATAAATTTCAGTGCAAAATTCGCCTAATTGCTCCACTTGTAGGACATTTCAATAGTATGAAAACAGGATATGGTGAACTCTCCCTGCTTCTGCCATCAGTGAACTAATATGGATCAAAGGTGTACTCATTGTTGTTGATTTAAAGGTAGCACCCAAAGGAAGCCCAAGATACTTGGAAGGTAACAACCCCACTTCACACCCCAAAATATCCACCAACTCCTCCATTATTGGAACCCTTCCAACTAAGATTCGCTCACTTTTTTCAAGGTTGATCTTAAGCCCAGAAATTGCTTCAAACCACATCAAGACCCAATGAAGATGCAATAGTTGGTCCTTAGAAGCCTCACAAAAAATCAATGTGTCATCCGCAAACAAAAGATGAGACACCTCCACTCCCTTGCCACCTCTACTTCCCACCTTAAATCCTGAAATAAACACCCTCCCCTAAACAAACAAAAACTCTATGTTCTTATCTTCAAGAGTGGAAAGTTATAGCATTTTAACTTACAACCATTGCTTCAAGGTGACTGAAGATGCATTCCATAAAATGTTAGACAAGTTGCTTATCATTTTCCTGACCCCGAATGCTATAGGTAGAAGAAATAGGTAAATGTGCTTACTAGTAGTGGATGCATTCCACAAAATGCTAGAGAAGTGGTTGTTTCCTTCTCTCTATCTCTTTCCTTACCTCCTTCCTCACCTCCCTCACCTTCCTAAATTCCCTTTTCCCTTATTTTCTCAAACAACTCAATTGCTCCACATGATTTTTTCATTTTTTATTTAAATAGGAATGCTTCACAAGATTCATATATTACCTCCTTGCTAATTTTAGTTAGTTAGGCACTGCCCCTTAAAAACTCAAATAATTCTACATGATTATACCTTTGATGTAGTTATGAATACAAGGATCATCCATAACTCCTTCAATTGCATGACATATTTGTTGTATTACTGATTATAAACTGGCACTATCATAACATGATCAGCAAAAAAATAAAAATAAAAATAAAAGTTTCTTCTAGAATTTGATGGATGAACCTTATGGCTATGTTTGGTTCCTAGAAAATTTGAGGCAAAATGCAAGGGAAAGAAAATAAAAAGGAAAAGTAGAAAGAAAGAAAAATTGAAGGAAAATTTAAAATAAATTTAAAGTCAATAAATTATTTTTATATGTTGCTTCAAACTTATTTCACTTACTTTAACTATTGAATATAAAATTAAATAATTTGAAAATTTATAAGTTTCTAATTAGTTTTAATTATATTTGACTTTCTTTGGTATTTTCTATAGAACAATCAAACATGAGAAAATCATTTTCCTTATTATTATTATTTTTTTAGTACTTTTCAATCTATTGAGTTTGTCTATGATGATTGGCATGGGTTATTTTTTTTAGGCTCATTCACCAACCAATTGGTTTGTGGTGTACTGCTATACTTCTTTTCCAATTTTATTTTATTTTATTTTTTTGGTTCATTTTATGTTTAAAGAGGTTTTATTTGATTTGATTTTATTTGATTTTTTTTTATTTATCATAATTCATGTGTAACCGCAATTTCTTTGTCACCATCACCATGTGACTCCATTTAGTGGTTGGGAGAGTTAGATCTTGGAACAGTTATGGAATAACTCCATCAATGTTGTGCATCTTTCTTTGAAATGTAGGAAAGTGGCTTTTTTATCTTTTTATTTTTTGAATATCTCCTTCTCATAAATAGGTATGGTATGCCCAACAACATTTTATTTTATCAAAATTCTTTGATAACATAGCTTATCAATATGATGAAAGGATCATAATGTGTCTCATCAACCTGATTTCATATTGCACAATGGAGCCTAGATTTTGAAGTTCACTCAGTTAGGAAGGGAAATCTTGTGTTGATGTAATGGTAGATATTGTTTTTGTAGTTGGGATTCTTCAAGGGTTTGGGAGGTGGGAGGAGTTCTAGAGGGAGAGCACTGTGCAGAGAGACCAACTTAGCTGGCTAATGGATTATTCGGCTTCAGAGAAATGCTTGGATACTTGAGAACATGAGAAAATCTTTCATTGACTTGTGTGCTAATATCTATTATCTCACAACTCTTTGAATACCTGTCACTGTAGAGTTCTTTAGGTTCCCTTTAATGTATATACATCCTTTTTTGGATCGAGGATCAATATGCCTCTCCCGTCGGAGAGTGCTTTTGCGCTGGAGGACGCACTGCCTGTGCTATTTCTAGACTCCTGACTCTGGCCAGTCCACTCTGCACTTTTTTCAGTTTCCAGACACAATATGTTATACAATTAACATACCAGCTTCTATGTGATCTAATTCAGCTCCACCTCAATCATTGGAAATAGCAGCATGCCAACAATTATAGTGTGGGCACCAGTTTTTAGTTATTCACCTGCCTTGCTTTTCTGGTGAAGTCAGGCAGCATCTTTTCATTTCAGAATGCAGCATGTTGTTGTTTGTGACTTTTTGGCCATCAGAGCAATTGTGGATGGCCCTTCAATAGAAAAAACTTTGTAGGTGTGTGTTTGTGCCAAATCAAGGCTCAAGTTATGAATGAAAATATGAAAATGAAAAGAGAAACAAAGCAGAAATTCATTTTACTATGTCTCTGTTCTTTCCATGAGGGATTAGGCTTATACCTCTTTGGAAGACTCAGAATCTCCTTTCGGTATCTCAATGGCTCCTTTCTCCTATAACATGTTCAAGAATGCTGCTTTATTGTGGACCTTCTATGCCTTTATTGAAAAAGAAAAAGTGATAAGATATTTCAACCAGTTGAAAATAGAGGACCCTGAGGCCTGAGATAGACTGATGCTAGATACAAAATACATATGTATGGATATTCAAACTTATCTAGAAGAAATAGAAGCAAATGATACATTATAAGTTAGTGTCAAAAGGTGAACTAAGTCTTCCACTAGATAGTCTACTTAGATGTCAAAAATGTAGTGGGCTCTTTAGCCTCAAGGTAGCCTAAAGCTCAAGTTTGGTTGATGTTACCTAGCAAACTCAAGACAGATGGAAATTTCCAGCCTTTTACAGGTCCATAGATGTGTGATTATTAGGGCTTTTTAATGTCATTTGTGATGGGGTTTGCTATTGATGTGATGCAGAGGTCCTGAAACTATTAGAAGGGATGTAAATCTGGTGAAAGAGTTGGGTGTTTATGATCTTATGGGGAAGGAGAATTGAGCAATGGTTCTCTCTTGCATGTCACTGGGTCAAAAAGGGTCAGTGAGATAAAACCACCAATCCTTTTAGAGACATTGGCTGATCATTTCTTGAAAGTCTAGATCGAGAAATCAAGAAGATGAGAGGTTGATTAAGAGAGAAGTCATGTCCTATGCCAACTTTGTTTGAGTGAGCCATATCATATACTTCTACCTGGGGTTAATCTTTAAGGCTGGAGGGTTCATTGTCTCTTCATTTTTTTCCCTTTATTTTTTTCCCCTTATTGAATCATGTTCTTGTACATCTACTTGTTTAAAGGATTTCTCATCCTTCCTTGTAAATAACTGTTTGCATAATATTATCACACAAAAACATAGATCATAGACAAGCTGAGAATTTCTTAAGGATCCATAATGTGATCTTATGTTTGCTTCTAGATCTATACATAATTATTAGCTTTTAATTAGCTTATCTTCATTGGACTACTTATGTGGAGATTTGTTTTATCTGTTTCTCCGTGTTTCAGGCACAACTAATTGACCCAGCACTAAAAGGATTAATGAACATTCTAGGATCTTGTGCAAAAGTTCCATCAGTCAAAAGAGTAGTTGTAACATCATCTATGGCTTCAGTTGCAATCAATGGGAAACCTCTAGCTCCTGATGTGCTAGTTGATGAGAGTTGGTTTTTAGATCCAGTTTTCTGTGAGAAATCAAAGGTTGCTTAAATGAGATGATTTCCCATCACATGCTATCTCTTTTGCATGTTCTTGTTTGTGGCTTTACAAAATGTTTTCTTTTCATGGCTCTTCACTTCTTTTACCCTGCAGAAGTAGCTGCCAATTTGTCATGCCCTCTTGTTTTTACACTTCTGCTAGCCAGCTTAGGGTTAAATAACACGATGGGAATGAGAGGATTATCCCTTTATTTTGCTAAGCCTGCCATTAGATTAAATAATCCTTCCATGTATGTCTAATATTTCACTAATACGGTGTTGGTAGCTGTCTGATCCATAAAGTCGCATTCCTCAAACAAGAAATTAAATGAGAACTCTAATTTGGATATTATATGAATGAAATGGATGTTAATCTCTGATTGTCTTACTGTCCATTAAACATGATGGGCTCAGAAACATGGGTTGACAAAACAGTTGTGACATATCTAATTAGTTTTAATGTGAGTGTGTATGCCTGCACAGCCTCTATAGATTTTGCTTGGGTTCATAAGTTCATTGCTTGTTCTCTATGTTCCATTATCTACTAGAAATGCTTCTCACTATATATTTTCAAACATGTTGGTTTCTACTAGCTATGGTATATGCTTTCAAAGACATTAGATGAGGAGGCTGCTTGGAAGTTTGCAAAAGAGAATGGGATTGACATGGTTACAATAAATCCAAGGGGGGGTGATTGGCCCTCTCTTACAGCCTACTCTTAATCTAAGTGTGGAGGAAGTTCTGAAGCCACTAAAAGGTACGCTTCAACAATTGATGAGAATCTCTTTTTTATGTTTATCTTTCTACTCCAGTAGCAATACATGCTTCACTTCAATATTGAGTCAACTCTATCCAACAGCCCTGCAAATGGAAACTTAGAAGTTTAAATCGAAACTTATCAATAAACCGTCACAAGACTTCCACAGTTCCACATAAAAGGACTACATATGCATTTTGATATATGCTGACTAATCTTCTAACATTAAAAAATTGTTCTCTTCTCTGGTCATTATAGTTATATCACCAAGATACTCATTTGGGAGATTTGCATATGAGATTAGATGAAGATATATTTTGTTTTGGTCTCCTAAGCCAGACTGGTTTGGAAGGACCCCTGGACTGTGAAAGGACTAAAAGCATGCGTATGTAATTACTATCTTGAACTTAAGGTATATTTGCATGCAAGTTCAATCCAAGGCCAAGAACTTCTTAAATAACCCATTAATCCTTTTGATCCACCCCATCTAAATATTATTGCAGCTCAACATAATTAGCATAAAGTGGGGGTTCCCCACATCCAACTCCATTGCAAATGAGTTGTTCATGTGCAACTCACTTGATCAGTATTTTTAAAAACTTCTACTAACTTTTTTGGACTATTTTACAGATCTTAACATTCTTTAAACATTTAGAATCATTTCTAGTGGCTTTATAGGGAAATATCATGTTACTTTATTGACAACTCTTACAATAATCAATACTTCCATAACTGTATAGCCAATATGGTTTGTTTACTTACTAACCAACCTCTTCTGCCTCCAACTGACCTCCCATGTATCTTGCTTCAATTATGAGGGTGTTGCCATTAGGTTGAGAATTGGACATATGATAAACCTGTGCCTTGATGGTTGTACTCTGATTCATGGATCCAGACCATTGTAATTGGGATTAGACTTGTTGGTAGTTGCTTTAGTTCAATGCTTGCAATGACCAAAGTAATTTGTCGTGCTGCTTTAGAACCATTCGATCTTTCATATGAAATAAGAAAGGTATTTTGTACAAAATAATGTTTTCACTTGTAATTTCCAACATTACATAAGGCGATAAATAGAAGTGTATTTGCTAAGTGTGATTGCATCATTTTCTAAGCGTTTCCGTTTGAGACAAACAGTCTAAGATGAAAATGTGTGCTTCAAAAATTTCTAGCTGTAATACTTTTGAGATTGTGCCAAAAGCTGGTGGTCGTTCTTCTTCTATGAATCAGTTGACAATGACTATAAATAAATAAATGGAAAAACATCATATTATCACTGAGCAGATTGCACACTAAACTTAAATAGGCAACAGAAACTGATGCTTTCAGTACACTTACATAATACTTGTGATGTAAGCTTCTGAGATTTGTTTGCTGCAGGAGATACATTTCCCAATAAAGCACATTGATGGGTTGATGTTAGAGATGTTGCCATGGCACATATTCAAGCATATGAGCTTCCAATGGCTAGAGGCAGATACTGTTTAGTAGGGAGTGAGCTTCCAATGGCTAGAGGCAGATACTGTTTAGTAGGGAGCATTTTACACTGTTCTGAGACAATGAAGATTTTGCAGAAGCTCTACCCTGCTTTAAACCTACCTGAGAAGTAAGATTTTATTATTTGCAGGGCATTATTTCTAGTTTGCGTTAGTGCCCTTTGAAATCAATATTGCAGCTTAGGCAATGTTACTTTTTTTTTTGTTTATTTTGGGTTTTTCTTTTATTTTTTGATAGGCTTAATATATACATATTCTGTAAAGAAGTACCTAGAAAAAGGGGCACAACTCCGGTGCAAGTAGTAGTATGAAAGTAGCACTAAAATGTAAAAATTAAAAACAAAAGGAAACAACTACATCAGGAAGGCAACAGACACAATAAAACAAGTAACCTGCATTGGATGAATATGTGATACATTGATTTCATCATTTGGTTGCACAGACAACACCAATTGACGATAGACTAAACTAAGAAACAGTTGTTCTAATAAGACTGAAACAACACCATCAACAAATTATTGAGATTTTCACAAAAGGCATTGCCTTGAGAATCAAACCTTGGAGAGGTGAATCCTCTCCATCTGAATGAGCTGGGAAGCTGCAAATTCACCTACCTTGTCGGTCTGTGTTATCCTCTATGATGTGCCAGTGAATCCAGTAGGATGTAGCTTGCATTTACTTGGGCCATGGCTGGACCACTGTCTTTAAATACTGTTGTATGGTTGAAATATTTCACATGCATGTGTAGCCTTTCTCCATTCACGGTGGTCATAATGGCACGTCTATGCTATTTCAACACATCGCCTTCTTATGAATTGCATCCGATTCTTAATATGTTATCAAAGTGCTAAGGATCTAAAAGTACTTCAGTGATCGGGGCTAAGGAATTTTCTGATTTATATTATTTATTATGTTTTGGCTTATCATATCCACAAATGTGTTTTCAAACTTCTATCATCAATATTGACCTTGGTGGAGTTCCTTCAGATTCACTGAATACTTTCTGCCATTTAGGTCTAGTTAAACCCATATTTCATTCTTCTAGTACAAAAGAACTAATCCCCATTGCTTGGGGATCTTCTCAATTACCCAAAGAGATGTGTTTTAAGCTTCAGGTCCGTGTCCTGAGAGTTTTCTTTTCTTCAATACCAGTCATTTCACTGATTGATTAAGAAACTGTGTTTCTGTTTTATTTGTGGCAGATGTGCAGACGACAAGCCTTATGAACCAACCCATATGGTGTCCCAGGAGAAAACTAAAAGTTTGGGCATCGACTTCACTCCTCTGGAGGAGAGCCTGAAGGACACTGTGGAAAGCTTGAGGGAGAGGAACTTTGTCAGTTTCTGACACATGGTATAGCCATGCAAATGAATCATAAACAAAAAATGGTGTCTTCTTGGTAACTTCATTGTTAAGTGTGTTGGAGTCATGTATTTTCTAATATGTTCATGGTAAGCAATTCCCAAGACATGCTACAAGTTCTCCAAAAGAAAAACAACGACATATAAAAAGCGGTAACTTCTATTTCTGCTTCTGCTCAACAACAAAAGCTATCAACTATCCTAAATGGGCTCCAGGGAGATTCGTAGACCTTAGGTCCCTTCCAAACTAGATTTTTTGTTTGGGAAGTAACTGAGGAAGATTTTCACTTGTCATTAACTTATGCAGAGGTTGGTAGCTAACGAACTATGTAAGGGCAATGTTCTTGATTATACCATATGTAAGGACACAGTGAGCTCTGCCTTTAGAAATGTAGGCAGTGAGGTGGCATGGTCCATTAACTTCATTCTGTGATTGGCTGCTCAACCATTCCAAAACAAGGGAAAATTATGCTTACTGAAGTTTTACTTTCTGTTGGGTTTGATAGAATCTCTGCTCATTTTGTTTCTTAGAGTACTGAAATGATTAGAGACAATAAGATTGAAACCCCAAATTTTTTTTAATAACTGTTGAATATAAATATGTTTTATAAAAAATAATTCTCACTAATAAACCCCGGTAGTGCTTTTATCAGAAATGCTTAAGTTTCAAATTTCATTATTTTATTCTAATTCTAAAATTTTGTGCCTTAAACTTGAATAATGTTGATATGAGACTCAATAGTAGTGAAGTAGTTTTCAAACTGCAAACTTAGAAACAAAATTATCAACCAAACCAAAACTTAAAAAAATGCAAGTATAATTTCCATCCTTGCATGGTGAAAAATTATAGTAGCATTTCAGTTTGTACCAAGCAGATGATCCAGAATCATGGAATGGAGAACCAGGACTACTTCCAAAAAAATAAAAATAAAAAGGGAAGTCAAAGGCAAATGGATATCCTTGTGGGATGAAAACCGAGGGTAAAAGCAAGGGGATGACGGAAGCTGACAGTGACCAAGGAGGTCAAAACGCTGACTCATTCGCATACGCTAGCATTTAAATTCACGTACGCATTCGAAAACAGGTCACACTCTCTGTATATTGTCTCTATATACACCAAGTGTACAAGTGGATAGCATAGATTTGAAGGTGAAAGTGAGTGGTCCAGGGAGATGAATAGTGGAGAAGGGGAGGTGGTGTGCGTGACTGGAGCTTCTGGGTTCATAGCTTCATGGCTGGTGAAGCTCCTACTCCAACACCGTTACACTGTCAAAGCTGTTAAAAAATCTGGAGAAAGGAACTAAAACTTTCAGAAAATATTAGAGTACTGAGTTGGAGAAAGACACACACTATATTTCACCAAAGAGAATGCCTATTTATAGGCTTACAACCAAACTGAAAATGCTAAAAACTCTCAGCTGCTATGACTACTTCTACTAACAGAAAAACTGAAAATCAGAGATAGCAAAACAGAGACTAAGTCTAACTAAGACATTTTCAAAGGCAAACTCTCATGAATTCTAACACTCCTCCTTGAGATTTGCCTTGGACATACCAAGCTTCAACCTTAGGAACTCCAGCCTTGATTTAGGAAGTCCTTTAGTCATTATGTCAGCAAGTTGCTCATCAGTTGAGCAATAATGCAGCTTAACAAGTGAATTCTTTTCAGCTTCCCTTATGGAGTGGAATTTTAAATTTATGTGCTTGGTTCTGCCATGATGGACAGGATTTTGAGCAATGGAAATGGCTGACTTATTGTCACAGAAAAGCTCAGTTGGTGAGCTTTGTTCTTGGCCTAAATCAGCAAGCAATTTTCTCAACCATATTGCTTGATTTGCAGCAGCTACTAAGGAGATATACTCAGCTTCTGTAGTTGATTGTGCCGCTACTTCTTGCTTTCTTGAATTCCAGCATATGACACCTGAACCGATTGTAAATACATAACCTAAAGTGCTCTTCATATCATCAACACTTCCTGCCCAATCACTATCAGCATAACCATCTAGCTTAACTCCTCCTGTCTTTAAATACCAAATGCCAAGATTTGTTGTACCTTTAACATACTTTAGCACCCTCTTTGCAACTCCCATGTGAACATTGCTAGGTAAACTCATGAACCTTGAAAGCAAACTAGCTAGAAACATCAAGTCAGGTCTGGTTACTGTCAAGTATAGTAGGCTGCCCACCAAGCTTCTATATGCAGAGGGTTCCTCAAGTTTCTCACCATCATTCTTTGAAATTTTCTCATTTTGTGCCAGCGGAGTTGCTACTTCTTTGCATGATTCTAGCTTGAATTTCTTGAGAATATCCATAACATATTTTCTTTGTGAAATGAAGATACCCCAGCTGCATTGGTATATTTCCATTCCAAGGAAGTAGTTCATGATGCCAAGGTCAGACATCTCAAATACATCCTGCATTTCCATTTTGAAATCAGCTAGCAATTTTACATTGCTTCCGGTCACTAGCATGTCATCAACATAAAGTGATACTACCAGTTGCAAACCATCATCATTTTGTTTCAAATACAAAGTAGCTTCATTTTCACTCCTCCTAAATCCAAGTTGGATCAGATGAGAATCAATTCTGCTATACCAGGCCCTTGGTGCTTGCTTCAAACCATAGAGAGCCTTATGTAGCTTGTACACTTTGTGTTCATGGCCAATAACCTCAAAGCCTTCTGGTTGTTGAACATAAATTTCTTCAAGAAGTATACCATTTAGAAAAGCTGACTTGACATCTAAATGGTACACTTTCCATCCCATTTGACCAGCAAGTGCAAGTAGTAGCCTTATAGTGTCATGTCTGGCTACTGGTGCAAATGTATCACCATAGTCCACTCCAGCAACTTGAGCAAAACCCTTCACAACCAATCTAGCCTTGTGCCTGAAGATTGAACCATCTGAATTAAATTTAGTTCTGAAAACCCACTTTACACCAATCGCATTCTTAGCTTCAGGTAGTTCTGTCAACTTCCAGGTTCCATTTCTTTCGATAGCATCAATTTCAGCTTTCATGGCCTCAATCCATTCTAGAAATCTTGCAGCTTCCGTGTAACATGTAGGCTCAACATGTACAAGATTGCACCTCTCGTACACATCAGATAATGGCCTCATCTTAAGCACTGGTGTGTCTGAAGTTGCTTCAACATCAAGTGGACCTTCAATGATTGTACTTTCTATTGCTGGTTCAAGAATAGATGGAGTGGTTTGATCACATTTATGAACTTTCTTCAAGTCCCAATTCCAATAGGAGTTTTCATCAAAGTGCACATCTCTACTTATCACGATTTTCATTCTACTCAAGCTATAAATTCTGTAACCTTTTGATTCTGCTACATAACCAACAAAGACACCTTTCTCAGCTCTTTCATCAAGCTTCCCTCTCTTGACAGATGGCACATGAAGATAACAAAATGAGCCAAAAACTTTCAGGTGCTTGACAGAAGGTTTTACACCAGACCATGCCTCTATTGGTGTTTTGCTCTGAACAGACTTAGTTGGTAGTCTGTTAAGCAAATACACTGAGGTGTTGACTGCTTCAGCCCATAGAAGCTTTGGTAGCTTCTTCTCGAATAGCATGCACCTTGCCATCTCCATCACGGTTCTGTTCTTCCTCTTAGAGACTCCATTCTGCTGTGGTGAGTATGGAGCTGTTAGCTGGTGTACAATTCCAGCTTCTTGACAAAAGACACTAAACTCTTTTGAGGTATACTCACCTCCATTATCAGTTCTGAGCACCTTAACATTCTGGCCACTTTGAGTTTCAACCATTTTCTTGAAGCTTTTGAACATAGAGAGCACTTGTGACTTGGTTTTTAGAAAATAAACCCAAGTCATTCTGCTGAAATCATCAATAAATAGTGCAAAATACACATTGTTGCTCAATGAGGTTGTGCTCATTGGTCCACAAATATCTGAATGGATTAATTCCAGCTTGTGAGTAGCTCTCTTGGACATATTTTGAGGGAATGGCTGTCGTTGTTGCTTCCCTAGCTCACAACTTTCACAAGTTTGAGCATTAACTGAGATTTCAGGCATGTCTTCAACCATACCAGCTTCTTGCATGAACCTCAGTGACTTCAAGTTGAAATGACCATATCTTTTGTGCCAAACAACACTCTCATCAATCTTGGCACTAAAGACATGACCTTCAACTAAATCAAGCTTCAAATAAAAACTATTTCCATTCATTTTAATTTTTGCTATCTTTGTTCCGTGTACATCAGAGATAAAACAAAAATTTTCTTTGAAAGAGACTGCATATCCATTTCTTAGCATTTGTGCAACACTAAGAAGATTCTGATCTAAATCTGGAATATAAAGAACATTAGTGACAATTTTTGTACCTCTCTTGGTGCTGATAGCAATTGTCCCTTTTCCTTTGGCTTGCACAACTTCACCATTTCCCAACTTGACCTTTGGTTGAACTGATCTATCAATGGAGGTAAATATTGACAGATGTTTGGTCATGTGACTCGTGCAGCCACTGTCAATGAGCCAAGTATTCAGTTCATGAGAACTGAGTGCTTGTGATGCCATAAATAAATGCTCATCATCATTTTTGTCTTCTTCAGTCACACTTGCATGTTGTTCTGGTTGGTGTTGAGATTGTTTTTTTTTGGCTCTGCAATACTTCTCACTGTGGCCAAGTTTATTGCAGAAGTTACAATTAAAGAGAGGTTTACCTTTGTGCCAACAATCTTTCTCAGCATGGTTGGTTCTTTTACAATGAGAGCAAGGCGAAAATTTTCCTTTTCTTGAAGACCCTTCAGCTTTCCCTCTACTGTTCTTGAAGAACTTCTTTCCTTGCAAGTTTCCAGAATTCTTTCCCTTGTGATTTGCTTGAAAAGCACCTTCAGTAGCTTCATCACCTCTCATTAAGACCCTTTGCTCCTGTGCATGAAGCTTGCTGGTTAACTCTACAATTGTGAGAGTTTGCAAGTCACAAGACTCTTCAATTACAGAAATCTTGGCTTCAAACTTTTGAGGCACTGAAACCATGATCTTTTCTACCACCTTTTGATTTGTAAATGCCTCACCAAGAAGCCGCATTTGGTTTACAACATCCATTAACCTGCCAGAATAATCTTTGACAGATTCGTCGTCTTTCATCTTCATCAACTCAAACTCTCTCTTCAATGTGAGGAGTCTAACATTTTTGACTCTTTCACTGCCATCAAATTCACCCTGGAGCTTGTCCCATACCTGTTTAGGTGTTTCCAAGTTCATGATTTTGGTGAAGATGTGGTCTGCAAGTCCTGAATGTAGGCAAGTGATGACTTTGTCTTTCTTGAGTTTTTCTTCCTCATATGCTTTCATCTGAGCAACTGTAGGATTTGCTCCCAATGGTGGTGGATCAGCTTCTGACATCACAACATTCCACAAACCTTGAGACCTTAAGTAAAACCTCATCTTGACAGCCCAAATGTGATAGTGTTCACCATTAAACACTGGAATTACAGAGGAAATATTGCTAGAAGGAGTCATGTTTGCACCACAGTTGCCTGAAAAAATAGATCACTCAACCTCACTAGTGTTTGCACTCAACCTCACTGTGTTTAGTACTCAAAACACTCAAAAACTTTGCCTCACAGCCCGTAGGAATTTTGCTCTGATACCACTGTTAAAAAATCTGGAGAAAGGAACTAAAACTTTCAGAAAATATTAGAGTACTGAGTTGGAGAAAGACACACACTATATTTCACCAAAGAGAATGCCTATTTATAGGCTTACAACCAAACTGAAAATGCTAAAAACTCTCAGCTGCTATGACTACTTCTACTAACAGAAAAACTGAAAATCAGAGATAGCAAAACAGAGACTAAGTCTAACTAAGACATTTTCAAAGGCAAACTCTCATGAATTCTAACAAAAGCAACCGTTCGAGATCCAAGTCAGTTCTCTATCTCAACCTTCGAGGGCATATTCACTTATATGTGCTTCCATTTAACACACTAGTTGTGCTTACATTGATATGTATATATGCGACAGATGATCCAAAGAAGACACAACACTTGCTTTCACTCGATGGAGCTCAGGAAAGACTTCATTTATTCAAAGCGGACTTATTGGAAGAAGGGTCTTTTGATTCTGCAGTTGAGGGATGTAATGGTGTTTTTCATACTGCATCCCCTGTTGCATTGGAAGACATTAACCCTCAGGTTCATCCTACACTACTTTATATCCATGGTTTGAGGTTGTTCATTAATGATCTTGAACCTTCATGGTCTATATTTCAATCCATACTAATGGTGTTTTCCACCGATGAATCACTTGACAATATCCAAGAAAATGAATGACAGAACATCAAAATATTCACAAGCAAATTGCATACTTTATATCAAGATATTTGAAATTTGTTTGTTGCAGGAGCTCAAACATTTCCCAATATATCATCCTAGTGGGTTGATGTTAGAGATGTTGCCAATGCACACATTCAAGCATATGAGATCCCAAAAGCTAGTGGAAGATACTGCTTAGTAGAGAGGGATTTACACTATCTTGAGACACTGAAGATTTTGCGCAAGCTCTACACTAGATTACCTCTACCTGAAAAGTAAGTTTCTATTAGTTATTTCTAGTGCTCGTTAGTGCCATCATTAGAAGCAAGTGAGACCAACATGATATTACTTCTTATTGTTCCATTGGATACATTGAAGAGTACCTGCCATCTTGTTTCCCCTTAAATATTTATGCCTTGGTATCATGCAAAAAATTCTTAGATGGGACCCACACGTCTTTGATAATTGGTTGCAGATGCGCAGATGACAAACCTTATGCACCATCCTCCCAGGTATACCAAGAGAAAGCAAAGAGTTTAGGCATTCACTTCACTCCTCTAGAGGTGAGCCTGAAGGATACAGTTGAAAGCTTGAAGGGGAAGAACTTTGTCAGTTTCTGACTCATGGTATTTAATGCTAGACTTGCAACTAAATCATAAACTAATGGTGCTTTCCTGCTAATTTTATTGTTATGAACCTCACTGCACCTATGATTTGCTAGGTTTTGGGGCTTTTATCTTATAATATTTGATTGTAAGCATTTCTTATGCTAGAAATTGGTATCTGTATCAACTATAAGTTTCCCTGTTCAAGTTTCCTATTCGTGTTAGAATAAGGTGAAACTAAATCACACTTAGGAAGAGGGAATTAGTCCAAGTGGATTATAAGGGTCCAAGAATGGAATCAGTCGATGGAAGTGGTAGAATATATTGAACAAAATTATATATACTACAGTAAGACACAAAACCGAAAATTGCTTCATATTAATAATTAAAAGACATAGGAAACAACAGGCTTGTGTCCTTGAGCATCAACCCCATTATTCCACTAGCCATGTGATACGAAATCCCTGCTCCAACTCCTATTTGCTTGTAGATCATAGTTATGTGGGCAACACCAACTCCTATTTACTTGCAGATCACAGTTACATGGGCAACACCTCAACACCTGGCTTGAATTTCGATTTGTTGCTACTTTCCTAGTCTTAGGCCACTATTTGTGTTTCAGTTGTCTGTGCATCTATAAATGCACCTGCATGAAGTGAATAAAGGAAAAAACTTCTATCTCCTATCTCTCTTGTCCTCTCTCAAATTAAACTCATCATTTGGTATCAGAGCCAGGTTTATTCATGGACACACAAGGGAAAACCAATGTTGAGTTTCGCAATAAGGTCAACGAAGCCTTGGCCCGATGTGAGTCAAGTTTTGATCAGGTGAATGCCACTCTATAGATGGTTTTGATGGAGCTCCAAGCTTTGCGAGTAACTCAAAGTTCCAGCCACCCCCAATCAGAAATCAACCCCTTTGCACCAGAGGGATCAACCCACCACTTGCACACCGCTATCGTAACCACCAATACTGACCCATATCTTCAACAACACCTCAAGCTAAATTTTCCCAGATTCAATGGGGAAGACCCAATCAGTTGGATCTATAGGGCTGAATAATATTTTGAGTTTCAGAAAATTGCAGTTGAAACCCAAGTTCAGTTTGCCTCCTTCCATTTTGAAGGAATCGCACTCCAATGGCACTGCTGGTTGATGAAGTTTCGAGGACCCCTTTCTTGGAATGATTTCACCAAGACCATTCTCCTCAGGTTCGGTTCTACCAAATATGAAGACCCTTCTGAAGCATTGTCCCGCCTAAAGCAGACAACTACAGTGGCTACATACTAGGAGGCATTTGAGAGACTCTCCCATCAGGTCGACGGATTACCTGAGCCATTTCTCATCGATTGCTTTATTGCAAGGCTGTGTGATGACATTTGCCTAGACGTCAAGATTAAGCAACCACGCACGCTTGTAGCCGCCATTGGAGTGGCAAGACTAATTGAAGAGCGCAATCTCCTTCAAAAGAAAACAACAACTCCTAGTCGTATCCCAATGACGACGACGCTACAAAATGGACCCAACCCTCCAGTGGGAATTCTTGGCCCCAATCCAACCCAACAGTCCAACAATAGCTCAAATCCTTCCTTAATGTTAGTTCTTCGAATCACCAGTCAGGAGGCTCATGAGCGGAGGGAGAAGAGATTATGCTACTATTGCAATGAGAAATACTTCCAAGGACACCGATGCGAACGACCCTAGTTTTTCATGATCGTAGATACACCACTAGAGGAGGAAGAAACTCTAGACGACAACCAGTAAGGAATAAAAGAGATTAACACCTTACCCGAGATATCATTCCATGCCATTACCAGGGGTGAACACCTGCAGACTCTCCGTGTTCTAGGCCGATTGAAGAACAAGTACCTAACTGTCTTGATCGATGACAACAACACTCATAATTTCATCGATCAAATAGTTGTCTCCAGATTCGGATTGCTAGTAGTAAGGGAGAAGAAAATCCAGGTGGTCGTGGCGAATCAAGAATGGATCGAGTGTATGGGGCAATTTCTAGGACTTACGCTCATCATCCAAGAAATTCCTGTCACTGCAGACTACTACATCCTACCAATGGCAGCTTGTCAGGTGGTCTTGGGGGTCCAGTGGTTGGAGACTCTAGGTTCAATTGAATCAGACTATAAGGCTCTCACTATGTCATTTAAATTGGGAGGCGCTAGGCACACTTTCCATGGGGTAAGATGCATTGTTGTAATTTTTAACATTAAGGCTTTGGATGACAGGGAATGTACAAATCTACGGGGCACATGATTTTTTTTTTCAAATTATTCCTGTCCATAACCAGTCCCCTTCACATCGACGATCGCCAGAAATGGAAGAGTTGTTGAACCAATATGCTCGGGTTTTCGAGAAGCCAAACAACCTGCCTTCCAAACGCCATATGATCATCGAATTCCACTACTGCCCAACATCGAACTAGTTAGTGTGAGACCATACTGATATTCCTACTACCAGAAGGTAGAAATAGAGCGGATGGTGGTTAAAATCCTTTGTTCAGGACTAATTAGACCAAGTACTAGCCCTTTCTCCTCACCAGTGTTGTTGGTCAAAAAGGTAGATGGATCTTGGAGGTTTTGTGTCAACTACAGGGCTTTGAATAGTATCACCATCAAGGACAAGTACCCTATTCCAATGATTGATGAGTTATTGAATGAACTCTATGGGGCCAAGTTCTTCTCTAAATTGGATTAAAGATTAGGATACCACCAAATCCGAATGCAAGCAGAAGATATTCTGAAGACTTCCTTTAGGACCCACAAAGGACACTATGAATTCGTGGTCATGCCCTTCGGGCTAACCAATGCCCTAACAACTTTTCAAGGCCTCACGAACGATTTTTTTTTGTTCCCATCTCTGGAAATTCATCCTCGTATTCTTCAACGACATATTGGTATACTCCAAGTCTTGGAAGGATCATTTATTGCATCTACAGATTGTTTTTGATATACTGTCCATTAACCAACTATTTGTCAAAGAATTAAAATGTCAATTTGGAGTTACACAGGTCACCTACCTAGGCCATATTATTATAGAAAAAAGAATATTTGTTGACCCCAAGAAAATACAAGCAGTAGTCACTTAGCCTAAGCCCACTACAACCAAAGAAGTACGTGGGTTCTTACGCTTAGCAGGGTACTATAAAAAATTCAAAAGCCATTTTGGCAGCATGGTAGCATCCTTAACCAAACTCCTGACCAAGGACCAATTCGAGTGGAGCAGTGAAGCAAAAGACGCCTTCCACAAATTAAAAGAGGCATTGACCAATCCACCAACCTTACGTTTTCCAAACTTCACTCAACGGTTTGTGATCGAATGTGATGCAAGTAGGACCGGGATAGGGGCAATTCTTACTCAATACAACGACCCTGTGGCTTATTTCAGCGAAACTTTAAAAAGATCTGCTTTGGCACTATCCACCTATGAGAAAGAAATCACTATAAGAAAAAACGCTAACCATGACGCTTTTTAAGTGTCAAGAAATACATTCAATGGCGCTTCCCCAAAGCATCATCTACTAGCCTGTCATAATAAGTATTTGCCTACAATGACGCTTCTAGAAAACGTCATTGAAAAGAACCTTGACGCGTAAAAAAAGTGTCATCATTAGTCATATCAAACTACATTGACACTTTTATAAGCGTCATTGTTGAGTAGAAGAAACCTTGACACTTTCTATAAGTGTCATTGTTTAGCAGTTTCAAATATTAAAGTATAAGGACACTTCTAGAAAGCGCCATTAAAGAGAACCTTGACACTAAAAAAAGTGCCATTGTTAGTTGTTTACACTACCTTGACACATTTATTAGTGCCATTATTGGGTTGTATAAATGTTATTGATGGTTACTCTCATTCCTTGAAACTTAGTCAAAACATCAAGGAAGATAATTGTTTAATTTTAAATTTAGTTTTAATTTAATAATTGTTGCACCTAATTTTTCACCTGCTATTAAAATAATGCATACACATAAGAAAAAAAGTATGTACCAATGAAATTAGTTGTTGCACCTAATTTTTCACCTGGTAATACATTCCAAATTGCAGTATTTAATCACAAATAGAGAACTTGTATTTCATAAATAAGAAACACAAAAAAAAAAAGCTAAAATATATTAAAAAAACAAAAAAAATTCACAACTTTAATGTTTAGTCCCTTAACATAGTCCATTTTTTCTTTACATGCAACCCAATTGTGCTTTGCTTCAACATACTCCTTCATACTAGCTTATCCAACTACAAGGTTAATTTCCCAAAAAGATGACCTACATGCACAAAAAACCTAAAATCAATTACAATTTTAGAAAATATATATATATATACAAGTGAATACTTCTAGAAATAGAGAGAAAGAAATGACAATCAAAATATAATAGGAAAACAAATGTGTATACCAATTGATATATGTGACACTAAGAATAATTACAACAAAATTACTATCAATAGTTAAAACACAAAGCAAGAGATTAATCAAATAAGGGACAAGAGAACATCAACATCAATAATCCATTAAATCTTTTAGCCCAAAAGAAAATAGAAAAACAAACCAAGTTTGGGACAAGAGAATATCAACATCAATAGTCCATTAAAATATTCAATTAGACATCATCTAATAGTAATAGGCCTCATCGAATGCGCAACATTGACAAAGAAAGGTTTGGGAATATGGTGTAACATGAAATAAATAAGGTTCACACCATGATACTTTATCAACTAAGTTTTTTGTTAAGTTAAAAGAATTAACATTTCCCACCATCTGAGATGCATTGCAACATTGCATCCAAAATAGTAGCCAATTGTATCATACTTATCATTCATCTTATTTATCACTATCAAGGCTAGCAACAACTATATAAATTCCACAACCTAATAATAAATAAATTGGCCTGTATAAAAAATGTAGAGAAGAATATCTGCAACTTAATAGAAGATAAACATCTTCTAATGATGAACACATAGTATTCACAAAGCCATAGGTGTTTACACATACACATAAATAAATAAATAAGCAAATAGTATTCACATAAACATGAAAAAATCCAATGAAAAGTATAGATGTTTCTTCAATGGGACTTCAAAGCCATAGGACAAATAGTAGACTATATCTTCTATGTAATTTTAACTGAAAGAAAAATTGCAAATATCCTATAACACAGTTGAAATTCCAAGATTGATCCACCTACTAAAATTAGTTATATTATTTAATAATAAAATTTTTTAAAATATACTACATTTATAGAAATATTAAACAATTTTCCACTTCATAAAAGTAGTGCATAATATTTATTATCAAAATAAAGGAGAATATTTTTTTTTACTTCTATTATAGAAAATAAAGATTACATACAAAAGACTTGTCTTCTCATCAAGTACCATATTTAGATTTGTAAATAATCAATTTTTTTTTATATATAAAGTACCCAATTATACTTCCAAATTCATGAACAAGTTTGAATCATGTTTTCAAGAAAGAAAAAACCTAAAACAAAAAAACAAAAAAAACAACAAAATAGAAAAGGCATTGCTTTATGAAATAGTTTAGAAGAGTCAATTCTTTCAAGGAGTACAAGACTCCACTTAAAATAGCAATAATTTTTAATTTCCAAAAACCCACATAGGTCTTGACACAGGTTCAGCCAAATGACATAACCCATGGCCAATGAGAGAGCCCAGTTCAAGCCATATTGCAACTTTTTTCACATGACCACATGAAATTTAAAAGCACTCACCTTCCTCAAAATAACAACATCAAGATCGATTTGCTCTATTGTTAATTCTTCAACTTCTAAAACAGCTTTTGGAATAACTTGGTAAAAAATTTGACATAATCTCTGACTGCACATACAATTTTATTATTCACTTATTACATGCCCAAATTAACAACATTATTTGCAACATGAATGAAAAAAGAGAAAGATGGAAAGGAACAAAGCCCAAAAAGAAACAATACTATAAATCTTTTAATGTCCTTAAGAAGTGAAATTATATATTTTATTCAACATCCCACACACAGAAAAAATAAAACTGAAAATGCATTACTAAAATCAATTAATCATGGCATAACCAATTTTCTAACAGCCCAATACATATTTATGATTCTGCATTTTTAGAGAGAGAAAACGCATGGAGTAGAAAGAGGGAAAAGTGTGTACATTGTCATTTAGAGAAGAGCAACAACAAAAGATTCAAATTTGGATTAAGAGTATGTTACCTAAAAAAATAAATCAAATTAAATACAATGAGCTAGCACCCTTGTTTTTTTTCCCTCTGCTTCTTCATTAATTATCTTCCATCATCCTCATTGACTATTGTGTGTCATTTTGTTGACCTACTTTTTTTTCTCTCAATATTTTAGAATTTAAAATAACAAATAATCTACCTATAATGAAAGAAAAATAAATTCATTTTTATTAAACAATATAACACCCTTTAAATCATTTTTATTTCTCAATATTTCTAAAAGATTGTTTCTTGTTATAAAAGATTATTATGTTTCTTGTACTAAGGATTATTACGAAATTCATATTAATCCAAAGTTAAGAAAAGGAGGATAACAATAATATAATGTTTTTACTATGAGTGTGTATCAAAAAGTAATTTATTAGGAATCAAAAAGTAGTGTATGGAAACAAAATCTGACTACAAGATGATTGAAAACTTTTGGGGCAATAATTTATTAGGGATAGTTCAAGTCCCATCTCTTACAAATTAGAACATTGAATCAAAATATCTTGGAGGAAATAAATACAATCAAAATTATCATGACACATGAGACAACACTAACAAAAAATAGAGAGGTTTTGTATTCAGAGCAGTGCGACACATTAGACCACAAAATAAGCAAGCTTTGAAAGTACTTCTCCATGAAGTTCGTGCTTATGTAGCCTCCAACAGCTCTCCTCTTCCATGCCATTGGTTAACCACCAAACTTTGCTAAATTCAAAAGCTAAGATGTGAAAGAAATTGCTAACATTCTAAAAATTCGCCCCAACCTTTAGGAATTCAACAATTGGACTTAAAGTTAAAATTATTCTCTACAGTGTACTAGCCCACATCTAATCCACAGCAAAATCACAAGAAATGCCTACAATAAATTTGTAAGTATAATTGTTTTTTATTTATTGACTTAAATATACTTATCATTTAAAAATCTAAAAGCAACAAGGTTTCAGTGATTTTAGAAAAAGTGAATGTGTTACAAGAAATAACAATCCAAAGTTTAATATATAGTAATTAAATTTTACTTCTAATAATAATAAAATTCATAATAATTTTCATATTAGAAGAATTGGAGATAGTTAATAAAAAAAAGAAGAAAAGATATAGATTAAGTTGGATATATAATTAATAAGAATAATCTATATAGTTAACACCTTTAAAGCAATTTATTTGTGCATATACATTAATTGAAATTAATATACTTATAAAAAAGTCAAATTTAATTAATTTCTTGTCTTAAATTAAGTTAGATTAATGAGCATTTCTTATGCTGTAATTTATCTTTGCTATTATTTTGTTATATTTGCTTCATTATTTTATGAATAAAACATATATAGCATTTTCATAGCTAAGGTTATTAATGTATAAAAAGAGAAAAAGGGAAACACTTACATAGCAACACGCTTTCTTTTTCAGTTTCACATTAAAAATCTAATTGTTCACAGTACCCAAGTTTCATATGTATTCCCCCATCCAAGTTTCATATGATAAAAGAAAAAAGAAAAGAAAATATAAAATTATAAATTATGCATATAGATAAATACATCTGAAAACCATAAACTTAATTGAAGCATATGAATGTTATGTAGTTAATCTAGGAAACTATAGGATAAAACAAAAAAAAAAAAAAAAAAAATAGTTGGAGAATATTCAGTCCACCATGCAAGGCTGCTCGGCATTCAGGTATCGTTGGAATTGTGCTTCAACTAGAATTTTTAGTTACCTTATATTGTCTATACCACAAATCAATCCAAGTCCAAAATCACCAATGCTAATGCACAGATATCTCGATTTTCCATGCCATTCGTGCATGTGAGGAAGTATTATTGGTCATGTTTTTCATAAAAATAAAAAATAAAAATTCACTTGTTACTGTTTGTCTATGTGTTTCAAAACCTCAATCTTTCTTAATTTCTTTTCACTTCGATTTAACCTTCTCCCACATTATTTAGAGAGGGGAAGTTCCCTAAAATAGTCCTATTGCATGCAAAAATAGACCAAAAATGCATCATTGAGGAGAAATAACCTTATTTGAAGTTAAGTTCATGATTGCTAGTGAATTATTGGAGAATTAGACTTAAAAGGTCTCACCTAGAAAGCCTAGTTGAGATTTTCTGTCATTGACATTTTGGCCATAGATAACCAACACATCTCCAAAATGTACTATTTCTATTGATTATACACAGTTGGCAATAGAAGTGAATAACAAAATGCCCAACATGTACCGGCTAGACTACTTGGCATTAGCATTGGAAATAAACATGGAATATAAACAAGAAAAGAAGAAATAAAAATAAATTGAAAATAATGATATAACACATATAGATACATATTTTGGGGTTAAATGTGACCCATCTTCAAACAGTGGAGGAGCAGCAAGAAAAGAAAGAAAAAAAAAAAAAAGAGGAATCTGACGACAATCAGGAGTGTTGTTGATCTGCAGAGACAAGTGTTTAATCTAATAGTCAAAAAAATGGTTGCTCTTAAGAATAGGCTTCTGCTTGCTCCCCAGAAATTATTAAAAGTCATAACAAGATAAATTTCATCTACTTCTCAACAAAACACTAAAGTTGAATTCTTTTTTCAAAATAATAATAATAATAGTCATGGAGCCTCAAATACAACCAAAACAGAGGATTGGGGTTGAATTGGGAAGATTGCAATTCCAAATTATATCTTCCCGATTTTACTTGGATTTCTTAATAATAAATGAAAACATTGACACAAAACCACAAAAGAATAAAGAAATGAAAATGATAAATTAAAAGAACCAAGCAATAGAGACTTTGATTTCTCGAGTGCGAAATTGCGAAGGCTGTGACACCATCAGAAAAAAAATAAAAAATTATAGAAGCTTTACCTTCAGAAAAGGGATTTACTTGTGCTGATTATTTGAAGGAGTTCCCAATATCTTGGTGGTGGCAAATCAGTTAGGGCATCTCACTACTGGAGATCATCTATGAAAAAGGGTTAGGGCTTCTTCATTTGAGATTTCTCCAGTGATGAAGGTTGTCCGTGGTAGTTGTTTTCTGGTGAAAAATCATCACAATACCCAGTAAACATAGAGATTCAACTTACCAATAATATTTATTGAGGTTATCGACTTAATAGTAGAAGGAGCATTCCAACTGGTAGTTTTTGTCCCCGATGAGGCTACAGATGGGTGTCTACTGGTTGCCATTGAGTTCATCAGTTGTCTTTGTTATGGCTGCTGTTGGTAGATTGCAAGGCTAGGGTTCTTATCTATAATATCGATGGTTTGCGAGGTGGGAGAGATTGGGAAAATAGAAGTGTATATATAGGCATAGAGATAATGACATTTATTACAAGCGTTAAGGTTGGCAAATTTTACTCTAGCAGACAATGACACTCCAAAAAAAACATCTTATTTAAAGCGCCAATGAAACCTTTGAAGAAGTGCCAATATTTAGGTAAATTTCGTAAGCGTCAATATATTTATTCAAGAAGCGTCATTGTTAGCCAAATTTCTATAAGTGCCATGATTAATACAATTCCTTGACATTTTTTACCAGCGTCAAGAAAATGAACGTCATTGAATACATTTTTTGTAGTAGTGAATGCTGGCAGTTGTCAAGGCAATAAAAAAGTGATGTTCCTACTTGTTGGGTAAACCATTCACAGTTCGCACTAACCACCGGAGCCTTAAATATCTACTGGAGCAACGGATTACCATTCCCGTACAGACACGATGGCTGCCCAAAATCCTTGGGTATGATTATACCATTGAATACAAGAAATGGCCAAATAATCAAGTTGCAGACTCTTTATCTCGTAGAGAAGAAGTCTATTCCATCTCAATTTCTGTTCCATGTGCAGAATGGTGGCCAACACTTCAGAGAGAGGTCCTCCAGGACCATTTTTACACCAACTTGGAGAATAGGCGTGCTTCACATAAACTTGTGTAGCGCAACGGGGTTTGGTTCTATGATGGGAAGGTTTATCCGAGCCCTTCATCCACCCCGCTCTTGTTGATATTGGAAGACAACCACTCTTCCCCAACAGGTGGTCACTTTGGGTTTCATAAGACACTACACCGAATTGGCAGAAGCTTTGTGTGGCCTAATATGTGATTAATGGTGAAGAAGTTTCTACAAACTTGTGAGGTGTGCCAACAATACAAGGCCAATTGTATGAAACCAACAGGTCTCCTCCAACCCCTGTCGATTCCAACTCAAATATGGTCAGATATTTTGATGGGCTTCATTGAAGGGTTGCCCAACTCCAATGGTCATTCTGTCACCATGGTCGTTGTGGATCGTCTATCAAAATATGCCCACTTCATCCATCTTAAGCATCCTTACATGACGGTCATAGTTGCAAAACCGTTTGTCTCTGGTTCAACTCCATGGCATTCCTACATCCATCGTCAATAATAGAGACAAGGTCTTCACAAGCACCTTTTGGTAGACCTTATTCCAGTTGTAAGGGACTAAATTGAATATGAGCTCCAGCTACCACCCACAAACTGATGGCCAAATTGAAGTTGTCAACTGCACCTTGGAGTAGTATATGTGGTGTTTTGCAAGACTACAACCGAAGAAATGGATAGAATGGATTCCATGGGCAGAGTTTAGTTACAACACCTCCACCCATTCCTCCACCAAATTCAGCTCATTCGAAACAGTTTATGGGGTGCCTTCCCCAAGCTTCCTTTCTTACATACCGGGCACAACTCGTGTTATGGCGGTGGATGAATATCTCCAAGATCGGGATGCAATCTTGAAGGAGTTACGTCACAATCTTTGGATGGCACAAGATATAATGAAAAGCCATACAAACCAACGTGATGAGATATTCAGTTCAATGTTGGAGACTTCATTTATGTGAAGTTGCAGCCTTACTGCCAGACTTCAGTGGCTTTCAAGAAGTCTTTAAAACTTTCTCCTATTTTTTTTGGCCCATACCAAATTATAGAGAAGGTCGGACCAGTGGCTTATAGACTATTTCTTTCCGCCGGGTCCAACATTCATGACCTATTTCACGTCAGCCTCTTATGCAAGAATTTGGGGTCAATCACCCCCACATCCGCTCAACTCCCACCAGTTTTGGACGCATCCACACTATTGCCACAACCGGAGTCCATCCTAGCTCAGCGCGTGATTCATAAAGGGAAGAATAGACCTAGCACCGAATTTTTGGTGAAGTGGTTGGGCGCACCAATTGAAGATGCCACTTGGGAGAACACGTGGCGATTCTCCAAAGCATACTCGAAGTTCCATCCTTAAGGACAAAGATGCTTCGAGGAACAGGGAAAGATAGGAAATCCCTGCTCCAACTCCTATTTGCTTGCAGATCATAGTTATGTGGGCAACACCAACTCCTATTTACTTGCAGATCACAGTTACGTGGGTAACACCTCAACACCTGGCTTGAATTTTGATTTGTTGCTACTTCCCTAGTCTTAGGCCCTATTTGTGTTTTAGTTGATGTTTCAGTTGTCTGTGCATCTATAAATGCACCTGCATGAAGTCAATAAAGGATAACAAAATTCAAATCTTCTATCTTCTATCTCTCCTGTCCTCTCTCAAATTAAACTCATCAGCATGTTGCCATAGAAGTGGGTATAAGGAAGCATATTTCGATCATCCAAGGACATTGGGTTTGACTTCACCAACAAAGCTCAGAGTTGATACAACAAACCATGTAAACTTAAACCTGTTACTTCATTGAATGAGTGCCATAAAAAATGGTAAATTTTTAATGATAGGAAAAAAAAAACTTATTAGGCGTTTATCATTTCAAAATTTTCAAAGATAATTATTTTAAAAATATTGAGCAATGTTTCTAATTCTTCTAAAATCAAATCCCAAATAAACTTCAAAATTATGATAGCATGTAAATGACTGTAGAATAACATACCATTAGGATATTCTTAATTTGTGTGAAACAATAAAAAAAATATCACCATGCACCCATTTTGACTCAATTGCTTTGGACAACTCATGAGTTTTTTTTTTTTTTTTAAATAAAAAAAACCCTTGTCTTTTAAAAGGAAAAAGAATCCATAAGCCTAAGTTTGAACATCATATTAATGAGATGAACAAGGTTTTGAAACATTAAAATTTTACAAATTTGTTGAAGTGTGCCCAAACTACCTCTCATAGGAACAACAGTAGAATGACATAAAGAAAACTAGGACTGTTTCACAAAATCGAAGGAATATCTTTGTGGGAAGAGAATAAAGAGAACAAAGAGGATGCACATATTCAAAATTTGTGGCTGAGCTATTTAAACCTTTCATTGATACTGGTTGAGCTTCTCTCTGTATTCGTAGGGTGTGTCCCCTCCTCTTTTGGCACTTTTTAATGCATGTTCTTGTTGTCTATCAAAAAAAAAATATATTGGTTGATCTTCTTAAGATTGACTCTTAACAGTTTTTCTCCATTCTTAATTTATAATCAAAAGACTGGCTGAGCTATTTCTTTGTTCTTATTGAGTTTTGAGATGAACCCACATGTGTTTGTCACTCATGGAAGGTGTGCAGATGACAAACCTTATGTGCCAGCCTTCTAGGTGTCCTGGGAGAAAACCAAAAAGCTTAGGTATTCACTTCACTCCGCTGGAGGTGCCTAAAGTATACTGTAGAAAGCTTGAAGGAGAACCAGCTCATCAGCTTATGAGTCAATTATTTGGCTGTCATTCAAACAAATCACTAATTAATAATGTACCCAAAATACTATCATTGTTATGAAATAAATTTGTGGCTAGGATAGGCTGATAGGTGCTAGAAAGAGACTGCTTGGGAAGAATACCAATCAGCATTAGTAAGGCATCTATTGGAAAAAGACATGACTTCAAACTCTTTTTTTAATAATTTCCAATAAACAAAGATGAGTTTTATGTTTGTTGAAATACTCAAACCTCCAAGCTTGTGATATAAAATCAAAACACAAATTCAAAAACTAATTTGCATGGGAATTCAAGTAATTAGAACAGAGCATTAGCACCAGTTTGTGACAGCAATTTTGCATAGACTCTTTCTAATGAGAGTTTGTAGGGGACATGACCATATGTTCTTCACAAAATTTGATCTTAAGATTCTTCTCCAATCAAACTTCTCAGACAAAGGATGGCTTTCAATTCATTGTTAATCAACATGATCATTTGAAGATGTAGCAAGGTATCTACTTACTTCAACCAAATCACCAACTCTAAAGAATAAAGGGAAAAGAACTTATTTACTCTCCTTCCTTTAACCTTTTTCTTTGTCCCATTCACAACAATGGTATTTTGCTTACACAAGTCACTTGATTTTGCGCACACAACATTTCAGTTGAATTACCAACGAATAAAGGAAGATTGGAGAGGCTTTAACGCCCTTCTTTGGAATAAAACTATTCTTTGTTAAATATTCCAATTTCTTTTCCCTGGGTTTGTGAGACCCACTTTTTGATTTCCCCATAATAACTATGAGAATCCAAGGTCTGTAACCAGTTTCAGACCAATTTCTTTTGTTTTTCTTGTTTCTACTTGAGATTCTCCCTCTCTTTCCTTACAAAGAAACCATGGAAGTTGTTGCAGAGGTTGTTCTCCTTGTTTCCCTTGAAGTGTTGTTTAGAAAATTGGCCTCTTCTGATGTCCTCAAGTTTGCACCCCAAGAGCATGTCTAGACCCAACTCAAAAAATGGGAGAAAAAATTGTTAGAGATTAATGAAGTGTTGAATGATGCAGAGGAGAAGCAGATCACCAAGCAGTCCGTGAAAGCATGGTTGGGTGATCTCAGGGATTTGGCTTATGATATGGAGAAAATCTTGGACGAATTCTCCTATGAAGCTTTACGAAAAAAGTTGATAGTTGAAGGCAATAGGAGCAAGGTACGCAAGTTCATCCCTATTAAGGCTATGCGTAATGTTATGATGGGGTCCAAGATTAAGGACATCACTACTCGATTAGAAGCTATTTATGCCCAAAAGGCTGAGCCTGGTTTGGACAAGGTGGCTGATATAACCCAGTCTACTTGGGAAAGGCCACTCACTACATCACTGGTATACGAACCTTGGGTTTATGGCAGGGATGTTGATAAACAGATTATCATTGATATGCTGCCTAGGGATGAACCCATTCAAACCAATGTTTCTGTAATTTCCATTGTGGCCATGGGTGGTATGGGCAAGACCACATTAGCAAGGTTGGTGTACGATGATGCTGAGACAACCAAGCATTTTAACGTAAAAGCCTGGGCTTCTGTATCAGATTAGTTTGATGTAGTGAGAATAACCAAGACAATCCTCAGATCAGTCACTTGTTCAAGTGATGATTTGCTAGACTTCAATCAAATTCAAGATAGATTGAAAGAGGAACTGAAGGGGAAAAAATTTCTTTTGGTTATAGATGATATATGGAACGAGAATTATGATGATTGAAATTGCTTGCGGTCCCCTTTATGGTCAGAAGCACCATGAAGCAAAATCATAATTACTACACGGAGTAAAAATGTTGCAAATATGATGGGAGGAAATAAAAACTTTTATGAGCTAAAACATTTGTCTGATGATGATTGTTGGTTGGTGTTTCAGAAACATGCTTTTGAAAATAGAAATATCAATGAGCATCCAAATTTGGCATTGATTGGTAGGGAAATTGTAAAGATGTGTGGAGGCTTGCCTTCGGCAGCAAAAGCACTTAGAGGTCTTCTACGCCATGAAGAAAGAGAAGATAAGTGGAATATTATACTGACTAGCAAAATATGGAATTTTCCAGGTGATAAATGTGGTATTCTTCCAGCATTAAGATTAAGTTATAATCATCTCCCTTATCCTCTCAAGAGATGTTACAATTACTGTGCGATATTTCCGAAAGACTGAATTTGACAAGAGAGAACTAATTCACTTATGGATGGCAGAGAGTCTAATTCAACAATCAGAATGTTATGAGAAACAAATTGAAATTGAAGATTTAGGCCATGACTACTTTCAAGAATTGTTATCTCCATCATTTTTTCAACCATCAAGTAGATTTGTTGCTGGAGAAATATGTTTTTCTTTGGAAGAGACTTTGGAAGAAAATCAAAACAAACTATTTCTAAAAAGGTTTGTCATTCATCATTAATTTGTAGTGAACATGATGTCTTCAAAAAATTTGAGGTCTTTCACAAGATGGAGTATTTACATACATTTATCCCATTACCAATTGATGTATCATGGGGTAGTTATTGGTTAAACAATAAGGTACTTAAGGAAGTAATGCCCAAGCTAAGACATCTAAGGGTGCTTTTGTTGAGAGGTTACAAAATAAGAGAGATACCAACTTCAATTGGTGATTCGAAATATCTTAGGTATCTTAATTTATCCCGAGCCAGAGTTGAATGGTTACCTAAATCAATAGGTAACTTTTATAACTTAGAGACATTAGTATTATCAAATTGTGAGAGGCTTATTAGATTGCCTTTGAGCACTGAGAACCTAAATAATCTTCAACACCTTGATGTAACTGATACATATCTAGAAGAAATGCCTCCACCAATTTGCAAATTAAAAAGCTTAGAAGTATTGTCTAATTTTATTGTGGGTAAAGACAATGGTCTGAATGTAAAGGAGTTAAGGAATATGCCCCATCTTCAATGGGGACTTTGCATTTCAAAGTTGGAAAATGTAGCAAATGTTCAAGATGCAAGGAATACTAGTCTAAACAAGAAGCTCAAGCTTGAAGAATTGATGATAGAGTGGAATGCTGGATTAGATGATTCACACAATGCAAGGAATCAAATAAATGTACTTGACTCTTTACAACCACACTTCAATTTGAACAAACTAAAAATTGAGTATTATAGTGGTCTAGAATTACCCTGTTGGATAGGAGATGTTTCATTCTCTTAGATGATGGATATAAATCTAGTGAATTGCAAAAATTGCACATCTTTGTCGTGTTTGGGGTGGTAACCCATGCTTAAACACTTAGGGATTGAAGGATTGGATGAAATAAAAATGGTGGGTAGAGAGTTTTATGGAGAAACTTGTCTTCCCAATAAGCCATTCCCGTCCTTGGAGTCTCTATGTTTTTTGAATATGCCACAATGAGAAGATTGGGAAAGTCCATTTTTATCAGAGCCATATCCTCGTCTCCTTTACCTTTCAATCCGAAACTGCCTCAAATTAATTAAGAAATTACCCACTTACCTACCTTCCCTGGTACATCTCTTTCTGAATTAGGGATACAAGATTGCAATGAGGCGGTACTAAGAAGTAGATTGGAATTGCCTTCACTCACCAAGTTAAGAATTCATTCTATGCTAGGACACCAAATTACATGATTGTCGGGGCTTCAAGTTTTAGAAATTTATAAGCATGATGAATTGACGTGTTTGTGGGAAAATGGATTTGATGGTATTTAACCATTGCAAACTAGCAGCTGTCTCGAGCTTGTATCTTTGGGAGAGACAGAAAAGCACGAACTGCCTAACAAGCTTCAATCTTTGCAAATAGAGTGGTGTATTAACCTAGAGAA